>NC_080072.1:57214459-57514459 GCF_949987535.1 Balaenoptera acutorostrata | reverse complement strand
AATGAGTCAGTAAGGTATTTTTGTCTTATTTAACCTCAGTCTCAGATTTTCTTGATATACTTAATCATTGATTTTTTTTCCTGTAGCAATAGTTTTAAACCGATTGGTTTAGCTTATTTTATTTTTGACGTGGATTGCTCTTATTATCAGGGATGTGGTTTGCTTACTCACTCCATTAATAGAGAAATGATGGCACTTTAATGGCCTGGGTATAACACCAAAATAACATCATCTGCAGAGCAGAGACTAGGCAGCTATTAGTGATGATAGCCGTGATGTAAGTAGTGACCTGTGGGGGAAGGACATCATAAAACTGTAATTGCTGCCCTGAGGGTGTGATTTAGACTTATGATCTCTTTTGGGCTAACACTCAGTGTGCAGTAATAGGCTGGTTATGCGTCAGTGTTGCCTTGGTTACCTTAATAGGAACTAGAATGTTTTAGTTTGTTTGAAAATCAAATGAAGTATTTGTAACAATTGCAGCAATCTTCCAGGGGCTGGTGGTTCAGTTACCAGTTTAGTTATGACAAATGATGCTTCCATACTAAATAAAAATAGTTTTAAAAAAAAGAACAACTTTGCTGTATTAACTGTGACAGAGTCATTGTCAGCTTCGTATCTGGAAATTTCTCTTAACTTCTCAGTTTTAGTGTGTTATTTTGTTGGATAATTTTGAGCCCTTACTCTACATGACATTGTGATCACTTAAAAGTATATGTTTCAGGGGGCTTCCCTGGTGGTGCAGTGGTTGAGAATCTGCCTGCCAATGCAGGGGACACGGGTTCGAGTCCTGGTCTGGGAAGATCCCACATGCCGCGGAGCAACTAGCCCCGTGAGCCACAATTACTGAGCCTGCGTGTCTGGAGCCTGTGCTCCGCAACAAGAGAGGCCACGCACGATAGTGAGAGGCCCGCGCACTGCAATGAAGAGAGGCCCCCGCTTGCCGCAACTGGAGAAAGCCCTCGCACAGAAACGAAGACCCAACACAGCCATAAATAAATAAATAAAAAATTTTTTAAAAAGTATATGTTTCAGGGCTTCCCTGGTGGCGCAGTGGTTGAGAATCTGCCTGCCAATGCAGGGGACACGGGTTCGAGCCCTGGTCTAGGAAGATCCCACGTGCCGCGGAGCAGCTGGGCCTGTGAGCCACAATTACTGAGCCTGCGCGTCTGGAGCCTGTGCTCCGCAACAAGAGAGGCCGCGATAGTGAGAGGCCCGCGCACTGCGATGAAGAGTGGCCCCCGCTTGCCGCAACTAGAGAAAGCCCTCGCACAGAAACGAAGACCCAGCACAGCCATAAATAAATAAATAAACAAATACTTAGAAAAAAAAAAAGTATGTGTTTCACATTTCTGTAGCTTAAATAACTTGGAGGCATGAACTAACTCTGATCTAAAATGCTTGATTGAGACATTTTTATAAGGAGACAGTCCCTCTCTGAGAGCCCCACCCTCCACACCTGAGCTTTCTCTCCAGGTTTCCTTTGTTCTCTCCTCTAAGTAAGCCTACCTGCCTAGTCTAACTTCACATAGAACATAGCTTCACACAGAAAGTTCAGGTCCATTTAGTTCAGGAATTTCCCCTTGGAGCATTCTGATGTGAACCATTAACAGGTGCTCAGTACCTTTCCTGACAGACTGCCCTCTTATTAGACAGCTATCACTAGAAAGTTTATGCTTGTGTGTTCCAGATCAGCAGGGCTGTTTCATCCAGCTGGCCCACTTTTACCTCTGACCCTTCTCTGTTTTCTATTTTTTGCCACCACCTGTCCTTCTTTTCCCCACCTGTTTCCCTTCTCTTCTTAAGCAGGTTGTTTTTTTAAAAGTACATGCCAAGTGCCAGGCACTATGCTAGGCATTTGTACTTACTGAATATCTATTATATCTGGGACACTATTAGCTGATTTTACATACAATAATTATTAAATGAATTCATTTTAATCCACTCACCATAAAACTTCATGGTAGGGGATATTACTCCTATCATTACAAAGTAAGGATTTCTAAAAAGGGTCTTGGTGAAGACCACATAGATACTAAGTGGCAGCTCCAGCAATCAGACCTAGGTCTGGTTCCAGTCTGTGTTCATTCCACTATGCTTCTTTGCCTCTCAGACAAGAGGGGAAACAAGTTATGAAATCCACTTTCTTTGCAAAGCCGCCTACAACTCCTCCAGGTATTCTCTGCACCTCTGTGGGTATGAGTATGCTATAGCTACCCCCTTTTTATGGTCTTAAAGTACACTTATTCTTATGGATAATATAATATTTTTCTAATGTTTATGAAACAGTATGGTTAGTTTATTCTTTTTTGTGTATATTTAAACTTTCATTTTTAAAAAAATCTCTAACTTGGGAATTCTCTGGTGGTCCAGTGGTTAGGACTTGGTGCTTTCGGTGCCGAGGGCCCAGATTCAATCCCTGGTCAGGGAACTAAGATCCCCCAAGCCATGTGGTGTGGCCTTTTAAAAAAAAACAAAAAACTCAAACTTGAAGAAAAATTGCAAGCACAGTAATAAAGAACTTTCTTTTCTTGTGAACCATTTTAGAGTAAGTTGCTAACATGGTGCCCCATTACTCTTCAATACTTCAGTTTGTGTTTCCTATAAACAAAGATACTCTCCTTCATAACCTCAATATGACCATCAAAATCAGGACACTAACATCAACGTATTACCATTTAATCCTCAAACCTCATTCAAATGTCAGTATTTATTCCAATGTCCTTTATAGGAAAAGAATCCAGTTCAGAATCGCATCTTGCATTGATTGTCAACATATCTCATCAGTCTTTTTCTTTTTTAAATAAATAAATAAATAAATAAATAAATAAATAAATAAATAATTTTGGCAGTGTTGGGTCTTTTATTCCCCAATACTGTATATGTATATTTATTTATCCATAAATTGTATACATTTATTTATTTTAAAATTTTATTTTATTTATTTTTGGTTGCATTGGGTCTTTTTTTTTTAAAATCTTTATTGGAGTATAATTGCTTCACAATGGTGTGTTAGTTTCTGCTTTATAACAAAGTGAATCAGCTGTACATATACATACATCCCCATATCTTCCTCCCTCTTGTGTCTCCCTCCCACCCTCCCTATCCCAACCCTCTAGGTGGTCACAAAGCACCAAACTGATCTCCCTGTGCTATGTGGCTGCTTCCCACTAGTGATCTATGTTACATTTGGTAGTGTGTATATGTCCATGCCACTCTCTCACTTCGTCCCAGGTTACCCATCCTCCTCCTCATGTCCTCAAGTCCATTCTGTACTTCTGAGGCTTTATTCCTGTCCTGCCCCTAGGTTCTTCAGAACCATTTTTTTTTTTTAGATTCCATATATATGTGTTAGCATACGGTATTTGTTTTTCTCTTTCTGACTTCTTAACTCTGCATGACAGACTCCAGGTCCATCCACCTCACTACAAATAACTCAGTTTCACTTCTTTTTATGGATGAGTAATATTCCATTGTATATATGTGCCACATCTTCTTTATGCATTCATCTGTCGATGGACACTTAGGTTGTTCCATATCCTGGCTATTGTAAATAGAGCTGCAATGAACATTGTGGTACATGACTCTTTTTGAATTATGGTTGTCTCAGGGTATATGCCCAGTAGTGGGATTGCTGGGTCGTATGGTAGTTCTATTTTTAGTTTTCTGAGGAACCTCCATACTGTTCTCCATAGTGGCTGTATCAGTTTGCATTCCCACCAACAGTGCAAGAGTGTTCCCTTTTCTCCACACCCTCTCCAGCATTTATTGTTTGTAGATTTTTTGATGGCCATTCTGACTGGTGTGAGGTGATACCTCACTGTAGTTTTGATTTGCATTTCTCTAATGTTTAGTGATATTGAGCATCCTTTCATGTATTTGTTGGCAATCTGTACATCTTCTTTGGAGAAATGTCTATTTAGATCTTCTGCCCATGTTTGGATTGGGTTGTTTGTTTTTTTGATATTGAGCTGCATGAGCTGCTTGTAAAATTTGGAGGTTAATCCTTTGTCAGTTGCTTTATTTGCAAATATTTTCTCCCATTCTGAGGGTTGTCTTTTCATCTTGTTTATGGTTTCCTTTGCTGTGCAAAAGCTTTTAAGTTTCATTAGGTCCCATTTGTTTATTTTTGTTTTTATTTCCCTTTCTCTAGGAGGTGGGTCAAAAAGGATCTTGCTGTGATTTATGTCATAGAGTGTTCTGCCTATGTTTTCCTCTAAGAGTTTTATAGTGTCTGGTCTTACGTTTAGCTCTTTAATCCATTTTGAGTTTATTTTTGTGTATGGTGTTAGGGAGTGTTCTAATTTCATTCTTTTACATGTAGTTGTCCAGTTTTCCCAGCACCACTTATTGAAGAGGCTGTCTTTTCTCCATTGTATATTCTGGCCTCCTTTATCAAAAATAAGGTGACCATATGTGCATGGGTTTATCTCTGGGCTTTCTGTCCTGTTCCATTGATCTATATTTCTGTTTTTGTGCCAATACCATACTGCCTTGATTACTGTAGCTTTGTAGTATAGTCTGAAGTCCGGGAGCCTGATTCCTCCAGCTCCGTTTTTCTTTCTCAAGATTGCTTTGGCTATTTGGGGTCTTTTGTGTTTCCATACAAATTGTGAAATTTTTTGTTCTAGTTCTCTGAAAAAATGCCATTGGTAATTTGGTAGGGATTGCATTGAATCTGTAGATTGCTTTGGGTAGTAGAGTCATTTTCACAATGTTGATTCTTCCAATCCAAAAACATGGTATATCTCTTCATCTGTTTGTATCATCTTTAATTTCTTTCATCAGTGTCTTATGGTTTTCTGCATACAGGTCTTTTGTCTCCTTATGTAGGTTTATTCCTAGGTATTTTATTCTTTTTGTTGCCATGGTAAATGGAAGTGTTTCCTTAATTTTTCTTTCAGATTTTTCATCATTAGTGTATAGGAATGCAAGAGATTTCTGTGCATTAATTTTATATCCTGCTTTACCAAATTCATTGATTAGCTCTAGTAGTTTTCTGGTAGCGTCTTTAGGATTCTTTATGTTTAGTATCATGTCATCTGCAAACAGTGACAGCTTTACTTCTTCTTTTCCGATTTGGATTCCTTTTACTTCTTTTTCTTCTCTGATTGCCGTGGCTAAAACTTCCAAAACTATGTTGAATAGTAGTGGTGAGAGTGGACTGTTGAATAATAATGGTGAGAGTGAATAACCTTTTCTTCTTCCTGATCTTAGAGGAAATGGTTTCAGTTTTTCACCATTGAGAATGATGTTGGCTGTGGGTTTGTCATATATGGCCTTTATTTTGTTGAGGTAAGTTCCCTCTATGCCTACTTTCAGGAGGGTTTTTAACATAAATGAGTGTTGAATTTTGTCGAAAGCTTTTTCTGCATCTATTGAGATGATCATATGATTTTTCTCCTTCAATTTGTTAATAATCACATTGATTGATTTGCGTATACTAAAGAATCTTTGCATTCATGGGATAAACCCCACTTGATCATGGTGTATGATCCTCTTAATGTGCTGTTGGATTCTGTTTGCTAGTATTTTGTTGAGGATTTTTACATCTATGTTGATCAGTGATATTGGCCTGTAGTTTTCTTTCTTTGTGACATGTTTGTCTGGTTTTGGTATCAGGGTGATGGTGGTCTCGTAGAAGGAGTTTGGGAGTGTCCCTCCCTCTGCTATATTTTGGAAGAGTTTGAGAAGGATAGGTGTTAGCTCTTCTCTAAATTTTTGAGAAAATTCGCCTGTGAAGCCATCTGGTCCTGGGCTTTTGTTTGTTGGAAGATTTTTAATCACAGTCTCAATTTCAGTGCTTGTGATTGGCCTGTTTATCTTTTCTATTTCTTCCAGGTTCAGTCTCGGAAGGTTGTGCTTTTCTAAGGATCTGTTCATTACTTCCAGGTTGTCCATTTTATTGACGTATAGTTACTTGTAGTAATCTGTCATGATCCTTTGTATTTCTGCAGTGTCCGTTGTAACTTCTCCCTTTTCATTTCTAATTGTATTGATTTGAGTCTTCTCCCTTTTTTTCTTGATGAGTCTGGCTAATGGTTTATCAATTTTGTTTGTCTTCTCAAAGAACCAGCTTTTAGTTTTATTGATCTTTATTATTGTTTACTTCATTTCTTTTTCATTTATTTCGATCTGATCGTTATGATTTCTTTCCTTCTGCTAACTTTGGGGTTTTTTTGTTCTTCTTTCTCTAATTGCTTTAGGTGTAAGGTTAGGTTGTTTATTTGAGATGTTTCTTGTTTCTTGAGGTAGGATTTTATTGCTATAAACTTCCCTCTTAGAATTGCTTTTGCTGCATCCCATAGGTTTTGGGTTGTTGTGTTTTCATTGTCATTTGTTTCTAGGTATTTTTTGATTTCCTCTTTGATTTCTTCAGTGATCTCTTGGTTATTTAGTAGTGTATTGTTTAGTGTATTGTTTAGCAGGTTGTTTGGGTTTTATTGATATTGAGGTATATGAGTTGTCTATATGTTTGGGATATTAACCCGTTATTGGTCATGTAATTTGCAAATATTTTTCTCCGATCCACTAGGTTGTCTTTTTTGTCAGTGGTTTCCTTTGCTGTGCAAAAGCTTTTAAGTTTAATTAGGTCCCATTTGTTTATTTTTGCTTTTGTTTCCTTTGCCTTAGGAGAGAGATCCAAAAAACTATTTCTATGATTTATGTCAAGGAGTGTTCTGCCTATGTTTTCTTCTGGGAGTTTTATGGTTTCTAGTCTTACATTTAGGTCTTTTTTTTTTTTTTTTTGGCTGTGTTGTGTCTTAGTTGAGGCACACAGGATCTTCATTGTGGCATGCAGGCTTTTCATTGCGGCGTGCAGGCTTCTCCCTAGTTGTGGCGTGCAGGTTTTTCTCTCTCTAGTTGTTCTTCAGAGCGTGTGGGCTCTGTAGTTTGCAGCTCGAGGACTCTCTAGTTGAGGCACACGGGCTCAGTAGTTGTGGCGTGCGGGCTTAGTTGCCCTGCAGCATGTGGGATCTTAGTTCACTGACCAGGGATTGAACCTGCGTCCCCTGCATTGGAAAGTGGATTCTTTACCGCTGGACCACCAGGGAAGCCCCACAGTTAGGTCTTTAATCCATTTTGAGTTTACTTTTGTATATGGTATGAGAAAATGTTCTAATTCATACTTTTACATGTAGCTGTAGAGTTTCTCCAGCACCACTTATCAAAGGGACTATCTTTTCCCCATTGTATATTCTTTTCTTCTTTGTTGTAGATTAATTGACCATAAGTGTGTGGGTTCATGTCTTGGCTCTCTCTTCTGTTCCATTGATCTGTGTGTCTGTTTTTTTAAAAATTTGTTTATTTATTTATTTTTGGCTGTGTTGGGTCTTTGTTGCTGTGCATAGGCTTTCTCTAGTTGCGGTGAGTTGGGGCTGCTCTTTGTTGCGGTGCGTGGGCTTCTCATTGCAGTGGCTTCTCTCGTTGCGGAGCACGGGCTCTAGGCACGTGGGCTTCCGTAGTTGTGGCACACGGGCTCAGTAGTTGTGGCTTGCGGGCTCTGGAGCGCAGGCTCAGTAGTTGTGGTGCATGGGCTTTGTTGCTCCACGGCATGTGGGATATTACCGGACCAGGGCTCGAACCCATGTCCCCTGTGTTGGCAGGTGGATTCTTAACCACTGCGCCAGCAGGGAAGTCCTGTGTGTCTGTTTTTGTTCCATTAACATACTGTTTTGATCATGGTAGCCTTGTAGTATAGTCTAAAGGCAGGGAGCATGATTTCTCCAGGTTTGTTCTTTTTTCTCAAGATTGCTTTGGTGATGGTGGCTTTTTATTTTATTTTATTTTTTAGGTGGAAGGAAGCAAATTTTATTATTAATAATAATTGTAATAGTAACAATAGCTGATAATGTTTATGGAATTCTCACAACACTGCAGATGCTTTGCATGCACTTAATTTAAATTAATTTACTTTCAGTTCTCCTTAGAACCCCCAAGAGAAGGCCCTTTATAATCCATATTTAGTTTCTGTACTCTGTGCTCAATGTATAAAAGATTCTAAAAGGAGCACAGTCTTTTTTTTTCTTTTTTTGGCTGCATTGGGTCTTCGTTGCTGCACATGGGCTTTCTCTAGTTGTGGCAAGCTCAGCTCAAGCCTGTGTTGAGAAACGCGGGCTTCTCATTGAGGTGGCTTCCCTTGTTGTGGAGCACAGGCTCTAGGCGCGTGGGCTTCAGTAGTTGTGGTGTATGGGCTCAGTAGTTGTGGCGCATGGGCTTAGTTGCTCTGCAACATGTGGTATCTTCCTGGACCGGGGATTGAACCTGTGTCCCCTGCACTGGCAGGTGGATTCTTAACCACTGCACCACCATGGAAGCCCAGGAGCATAGTCTTAGAGGAGATGGACTTGTGAAAACAAGACATTGCAGTACAATTTGATGCCTGAGAGGATACCACAGCAGCTCCCAAGAGGAAGGGCTTAGCTTCCTGCTGGGGAGGACGAAGCCTGATGGTGGCTATTTTTGATGGTGGTAGAGTAGTTACTGTGAGAGTTGGTCATGTTTTACTTCCTTATCTGGTTGCTTCTTATTTGTGTGTGTTTTGTGAAAATTCATTGAGTTGTACATTTAATATTTTTACATATTTCTGTATGAATATTAAAATTTTTTAAATTTATGAATTTTTGTTCTGTTTTTAGATTTGATAGTGAATAAAATGCAATTTAAGGGGTCACTTTTAAAGTACCTAGTCTTTACAAGGCCAGGTGCTTGCTGTTGGGAGTATAATGTTGAATAAATGGGAGTCTTATTTTCTAAGGACTCATGATTCTTTTTGGAAGACACATACTCAAAAAACATGAAGGGAATTCCTTGGCTGTCCAGTGGTTAGGATTAGGCACTTTTACTGCCAGCGCCTGGATTCAATCCCTGGTTGGGGAAATAAGATCCCACAAGCTACACAGCATGGCCAAAAAACCAAAAAACAACAACAAAAAACCCATGAGACTAGACAGACTAGTGAGAATGTACTGTTTGAAGTCATTCCTAAAGTTGATACAGTGCTTTTGTTTCTGTGTTTTTGTTTATTTTTAAGATATCTTAATCATGTCCTTTTGTTCTCTTTTTTCTTTTCTAGCACCTGACAGATACCTCGCATGGTGTAAGAAATAAGTGCCTGCAATTACTTGGCAATCTGGGTTCTTTGGAGAAAAGTGTCACAAAAGATGCAGAAGGCCTAGCTGTCAGAGACGTCCAGAAGATTATAGGGGATTACTTCAGTGACCAGGATCCACGTGTCAGAACAGCAGCTATAAAAGCCATGGTAAACGTGATCATGGAAACTAAATGGAGATAGGTTTTTTTTTTTTTCTTTTCTTTTTTTTTTTAAGTTAATGGCTAATGCCACCTTGGATACATTCTGAATCCCCCCAGGGTATACTTTATGCACACTTTCAGGAAGGTGTTGGTGGCATCACAGAACTCAAAGGCACACATTCCTTTACAACAGTTGCTTATCTTTGGGCTTCTTTGGTAGCTTTCACCTGCATTTCTGAAACATGGAAGGTACAACTTGTATCCCAGGTCCATGGGAGAGATGTTACTTGGTATTATAGTACAATTGGTACAGGTTATACCTTTGTATTTCAGAAGTATAGGTGAAAGTTATGGGGGAGGGTTGCTCTTTAGGGGGAGATGGTGTTAACCATTTCTTCCTCAGCCTCCTTATCATTATTTCATATTTCTTCTGATATCCCCTTGGGACAGTCCACGGGTTAGATTCATTAAGTGTTTGAGTGTTTCTACTGAAAAGTCCAGGTTTCTTATTTATATAGCACTGATTTTGGCCAAAGGGAACCATGTTAATGTGATATAATGGGGAAAAATATATGAGATTGTGGGGAGACATTGGAAATATTGATTTTTTTTTCGGAATACTTAAACTGTATCTTTATTATCTAGTTGCAGCTCCATGAAAGAGGACTGAAATTATACCAAACAATTTATTCTCAGGTACCTTATATGATTGCTGTCTAGAAGAGGAGGGAGGTGGAGAAATCATGAAACTGGGAGGGTGGCATGCTGGTGGTCAGAATTTGAAAACATAGAGCTTCAGCTGGCTAACAGTGGCAGTGTTGTGATGAATGTGCAGTTGTATCCAAAACATACATTCTAAGAAGAGAATGGGGAATATGTAATGAATAGCACTAGTGCATGTGAGGAGGGCATTTGGGAGGATTTAGGTAGCTCAGTATGAATACCAGAGTATACAAAGAGAAGTGTAGTGTTCAGAGTAAGGAAAGTGGTAGTCTTGCTGATCTCTGCTTGGTTGACTGAGATTGACTTCAAACCTGAAGTCAATTCAGGGCACCACACTTGAGAAACTGGAGTATTTCTGGAGGAGGATGACCAAGACCATGGGATCATATGAAAAGATATCACATGATTGTTATAGCATTGGTAAGGAAAAGCACAATGAAGTTATAGTATCATTAGGAGAAGCTGACTGAGTGTCTAACCGAAAGCCCTTACAGTTATTCTTGTAGAATAATTGGATGTATCTAGAGACAAGAAATCTAAATCCACGCTCAGAGACCAGTTTTTGTTAGCCTACTGTGAGTGGTTTTAGCTTTTAGAGGAAGAGGATAATTAGCCAAACTATTAGCCCCTATGACTGATGTGTAAACCAAGTACGTTCTTTTACAAATGAAGTAGAATGAGTTCAGAATGGTTATGTTGGTGTGACCTATAGGAAAACTGTGTGGGAAACCAAATAATTAAAGGAAGCTTGTAGAGTAAGGACTCAAAGGAAAAAGAGTTAGTCCGATGATTCAGATGTTTAGTGACATAAGACTGTGTCAGTTGGTTAGGCAAGCAATGCTGTGGACCTCGAGGGAGTGAGGATGGAATGATGGGGGAGGATTTGAGAAATGAGGTAGAATTAGTTACTATAATGAGTTCATTTTGATTATCTTGAGTTTGAAGGATTGATGGGATACTCATGAGGAGAATTCCAGGTCTGGAACTCAGGAAAGATCAGAGCTGGAGGTGGATATTTGGAACCATCAATATCTAGGGGTCATGGGGATACCCAGGGAGAGTAAGAAGATTGGAAGTGATGAGGATGGAGCCAGGGGTGAGGTCCAACGTTTAAGAAAGGAGCCCTAGAATGGAACTGAGGAGCAGCTTGATGGAGGAGGAGGAAAAATATATTCCAAAAAAGGCAGGAGGGCATTCTCATAGTCAGCAGTGTCAAATGCTGGTGAAAGGTCATTTAGGATAGCACTGAAATCTGGTCATGGGACTTAGCAACAAAGTGGTCATTAGTGAGTTTAAAGAGAGCAATTTCAGTAGAGTGCTGGGACTGGGGGAAGCCAGATCAGGGTCTTTTGAGTTGAGGCATTTAAAGTCTATTGACTATGACTGTATTTTAAAGAAACTTGACTATGATAGGAAAGTGGGGTAGAAGTTGGTAGAAGGGGGCATAGGATTAAGGGTTGTTGGGTTTTTTTTTCCTGTATTTTAAAGACAGTTGCTAAGTATGTTTATATGTTGAAGAGAGAGCTACTGTTTTGGGAGAGCTAGTGTTATGATAGAAGAGACAAAGGAGAATAAATGCTGGAGTAAGTTCCTTGAGGCAGAAAATCAGATTCATGAGCTGATTCATCCAACAAATGTTAGTGAGTACCTAATGCTGGCTTTATAATCCCAAGCATGTTATAATAGATAGGACCCATGCCCTTCACATTGTCATAGGTAAGACAGGCAATTAACAAATAAGCAAATACAGTTATAGCATATGAGTATTGCTGTGAGGTAAATCAATAGGATGCTACCATAGAGAATCACAAAGAGGATCTATTTTGGAGGATGGTAAGGGATGGTCATGTGAGGAAGTGATGGGATCCATAGCAAAACTAGAAGGATTAGGAACTAGAAAGGACCCTTTTCCCTCAGATATTGAGAAAACGAGGGGTGGGAGAATACAGGAATAAATGAATTTATAACTGGTGTGGAGTAGTTGAGTGGGTTTGTGCCTGAGAACCTTGATTTTTCTCAGATAAACAGGTCGCCTTATAGCTGGTAGTGGGATAGAAGTCCTGAGGAAAAGGTTAAGAAAAGCTGCCTTGGGGCTTCCCTGGTGGCGCAGTGGATAAGAATCTGCCTGCCAGTGCAGGGGACACGGATTCGAGCCCTGGTCCAGGAAGATCCCACATGCTGTGGAGCGACTAAGGCTGTGTGCCACAACTACTGAGCCTGCACTCTAGAGCCCTTGAGCCACAACTACGGTTGTGAGCCGCAACAAGAGAAGCCACTGCAATGAGAAGGCCGCGCACTGCAACGAAGAGTAGCCACCGCTCGCCGCAACTAGAGAAAGCCTGCGTGAATCAACGAAGACCCAACACAGTCCAAAAAAAAAAAAGGCTCATTAGCCACCTTTCTGAAAAAAAGAAAAGCTGCCTTGGGAAATGGAAGTGGAAAGCAGGAGTGTAAAGGATTTCAGAGTAGGACTAATAAGGTTTGAGATCATGAATCACCAATCCCCTAGAGAGTGTGGTCTTCTTTGCCAGTGCTCTGCTGCCCTTGTGAAGACTAGAGAAAGTCTTAGGTTTTTGGAGCAGCTGTAGCAGAAATCCTGAGGGGCTTGTGTATGATGATGCAGACAATGCTGTCAAGAGACTGAAGTAAGGACGGGTATAGAGCAAGGAAAAGGTGGTTTATTTGGAAAGAAAGGGTAGAATTAAAGCAGTGGTTCTCAACCAAGGTGATTTTGCCCTCCAGGGCACATTTGGCAATGTCTGGAGGTATTTTTGACTATTGCAGTTGCTGGGGAGAGGAAGAGGGTGTGGTGCTACAACTTCCTAGAGGGTAGAGGCCAGGGATGCTGCTAAATATCTTATATTGCACAGGACAGCCCCTCACAACAAAGAATTATCTAGTCCAAAACGTCAATAATAGCAAGGTTGAGAGACCCTGCTTAAACGGATAGGTAACTTAAGTGGGATGAAGAGCAGGTGTGATGGGTTCAGTCATGACGATGGAAGAGCTGGTAGAGTAGCATATATGGTCAAAGCATGGAATATAAGATTTTAAAATTTCAAAAACCGTTTTCTGGGTGTTGTTGAAGTCTAGGGTGTAGCTATGACTGTGGGTGGAGTAGGGATATTCCATTTCAGACTAAAGTAAAAAAGGAAAATTTGGCCTCTTTTTGGCAGCTTAGCGTTAAAAATGTACATTTATTTAGAGTGCTTGAATTTTCAGATGGACTGTCAGTCAGAAATTTGTGCTCTAGTTTTACATATAGGGAAAAAACTCATCTTTGGTGTTTGAGCCTGTGAGGGTAGCACTGTGGACTCCCAGCAAGCTTTGCTATGATTGATGCTATTCTAGATGGCTTTTGTGCTATCTATCAATCTTTGGTTCTCCTTTCAGACATGGGGTGGGAGGGTACACAGTCAGAACACAGCCAGAGCAGCTGGCAGAGGCCAAGAATTCTTTGTTGGGCAAAGGTTCAAGAAGTTAAAATCACCCATATGTGTTTTGATTGGTATCCTTATCCAGCCACCTTATCTTCATTTTGAAAATAGTTTGGACATCACCTGGGAGGACACAGAACTAACAGACTTTTGGAATCCTTGTTTGCAGGCTTGTAAATTGCTCTCTGATGACTATGAACAAGTGCGCAGTGCTGCAGTCCAGCTCATCTGGGTTGTCAGTCAGCTCTATCCTGAAAGGTCAGTGTGGGTGTGAGCCAGCTTTTGTTCATTGCTAAGCCATTTCTCTCTCCTCCCACCATGCAGAAAGCCCACCTCCAGAAAAGGAATGTTGGCTAGATTTTTGGAAGGCAGTATGGAATAGGGGAAAAGCATGGACCCTGAAAATCAGGATGCTTGGTCCTTGTTTTTCAGCTCTGCCTTGAACTTTCTGTGTATGCTGGGAAAGACACTTCGCCTCTCTGGGTCCCAACCTCCTCAACTATAGATGAAAAGATTGGATGGTCTTTCTCAAATGCTATCCACTCCACCTCTGCCCACCCCTTAAAAAAAAGTCTTTAAAATGGTTTGGGGCACATTTTAGTAAATACAAATGCCAGCTAAAGATACCAGGTGAATTTGAAAATAATGATCCCTTATGTAGTGTTTTCCTGGTTAAAAATATTTTCATAGGGAATTCCCTGGTGGTCCAGTGGTTAGGACTTGGTGCTTTCTCTGCTGAGAGCCTGGGTTCAGTCCCTGGTCGGGGAACTACGATTGCGCAAGCTGTGCGGTGCGGCCAAAAAAAAAATTTTTTTTTTCACAGTAATTAAATAATTTATCTCACAGTGATCCTTTGAGGTGGAGAGACAGATATTATTTATTCTGTTTTATAGAAGAACTCCTTTTATAGGAAAAAGAAGTGTTTTTTCCTCTTCATTAAGCTACCTACTGAAATTGAAAAACCAGAATGAGTTAATAAAGCTATAGACACCACCCCCCACCCCCTCAAAAAAAAAGACTAGCTGGAAATTGTCTTTTCATTTAGGACCAGATTTGCAAGTATGTTTTATATTGGTTTATTCTGAGACTTGCTATATTGACAGCAATGCAATTATAAGGGAGAATAAACTTAAAGATATACTCTGTGGTAGCTGTTTTTGGTATCTCATAAATCTTTGAATCTTCAGTGTTAAATACTTTTTACTGAAGACACAGATTTGCATTGCAACTAAAAATAGACAAATCCCAGAGTGATTTGGTTACTCTGAAATGTATTTCATCATTATAGGATTTGAATTATTCAATTATCATTTCTATTTGTGCTAATTTTCATTGGTCATTCTCAGTTTATTGAACCTGCAATTTTAGGCTCATGTTTTGTCACTTGTGGTTTCTTTTCTTTTAATTTAGCATTGTCCCAATCCCTTCTTCTAATGAAGAAATTCGCTTAGTTGATGATGCGTTTGGAAAAATTTGTCACATGGTCAGTGATGGCTCCTGGGTGGTTCGAGTTCAAGCTGCAAAGCTATTGGTAAGTTACATCTTCTTTAATGAACATATTACCTGTTACACTTGTAAAACATTTTGAGAAACTAGATAGGGATAGGTGTAATGCGCTTTTATAAACCTTAGTGTTTCTTAAAATAGAAAGAAATTGTTCACTTTCCCATAGAGAAGTAGTCTTTTAGAACTAGAAAGAGGGCTTCCCTGGTGGCGCAGTGGTTGAGAATCTGCCTGCTAATGCAGGGGACACGGGTTCGAGCCCTGGTCTGGGAAGATCCCACATGCCGCGGAGCGGCTGGGCCCGTGAGCCACAGCTGCTGAGCCTGCGCGTCTGGAGCCTGTGCCCCGCAACGGGAGGGGCCGCGATAGTGAAAGGCCCGCGCACCGCGATGAAGAGCGGTCCCCGCACCGCAATGAAGAGTGGCCCCCGCTTGCCGCAACTGGAGAAAGCCCTCGCACGAACCGAAGACCCAACACAGCCAAAAATAAATAAATAAATAAATAAAGTAGGGGAAAAAAAAATTATAAAAAAAAAAGAACTAGAAAGAATTTTAAAGATAATCCTATTTAATCTCATTAGCATATTAGACAACCAAAGTCTAGAGAAAAAGGAACATAATAATAAAAATAATTGTTACCATTACTAAGCACCTGGTATGGCCTAGATACTTTGCTATGAGGCCACTTAATTATCTCATTTATTCTTTTTTTTTTTTATTGGAGTATAATTGCTTTATTATCCCATTTATTCTTACAGTAAGCCAGCAAGGTAGGTGCTATTATTCCTACTTTCCAGGTGAGAAAACTGAGGCTTTGAGGATTTAAGTAAATTATTCAATTTATACAGATAGGAAGTTGTAGAATGAGATTCAGATGCTAATCTAACTTTTAGCCTTATTCTTTCCTACTGTTTTGCCTTTGGGGACTCTAGTATATTTGTAAGAAAAATTTTAACTTTTCAGAAATAGAACCGTCTTATAGAAGAAGGAGTGTTGGCGTAATACTCAGCCTTATTTTATACCTGTGTTGTCTTGGACATGTCACTTAATCTTAGTCCCATTTCCTCATCTGTTAAGTGGCTTATAATATCTCTCATGTTTACCTCACAGGGTTGTCATGACACTCAAATGAGATCCTGTCTGTGAATATGTGTATAAACTGTGAAGTACTACACTATGCAAGGTGGTGGGGTTGTTATAATATATAAATACATATATAACTATCTATAAAAATTTGTATTAATGTCACAGCAAGAATATCTGAAATTCTTTTTGATAACTTCTCTTTTGAGGGCCCCCAACTATGCCAGTCTTAGTAAGATTGTTGGCTAAAAAGTTTGGACCTGATTGTACTGGACACAGATCCTGTGATACCCCTAGTCCTTTGACCAGTATTTTGGGGGTAACTGCTGAAACCTATGTGAAGCACTTTCATGGAAAAATAAGGAATTTGGATGATTTCAATATTTCCTGCTTACAGATTATATTGCTTGTCCATAATAAAATATAGAGTTAAACAAGCCAGCTGTTAGTGATTTTATTTTTGAATTCACATTTTAAAGCCTTGTTTTGATTTGTGGATATTTTAAAATTCAGAACAATCTAACCATTCATCAGATTCCTTCATTCAGCGTGTACTGAGCATCTACAGTGTGCTGTGTGTGTGTGAGGGGATGTTTTAGAGGAATAATTCAATGATATATTGTCATCTGAGTAGGCAGTTAGAAAAGTAATCCTTAAAGCAGAGTCATTCAAATTTTTTAGTTTTGTACCCCATAGAATCTAAAATTCATTTATGTAAAGCTGTATGAATAATGAATTACAGTGGTGAGTTGAAAAGATTTTCACTTAGATGACTATAATTTGACTCAAGTGCTTTATGTTATTTAAGTGATTTCAAATCCAAACAACTCTAAATTACATAAGTATGATTATACTTCAAAAGTAATTAATAATCTAATCTTGCTAATTATAATAATTGTTACTATTTATAGAGTTCCTAGCCCACTAAGCTAGGCACTTTTAGTCACACATGCATACACATGCACATACACCCATTTCCTCATATACAGGCACACGTAAATATATGCCTATACATACACTTATATACATACTCACTTTTTGTTTTTCATTTTTAATTCTTTTAAACTCCTTGAGGTAGATATTATATTATTTATTTTATAAATAATAAAACTAAGGTTTAGAAAAGTATAATTTGTCCAAGGCCACATAGATTGTAAATGATACTTCATGCTCTAAAGCCCATGTAGAATTCCTTCCTAGTGCGGGTCCAGTTATATATTGGGAGCTGCGGTTGTGCAGCTAAGGTCCTGCTGGTTTACTAGTTCCTCTGTGCAAGCTAAGCGGTAAACTCCCCTGCTCCAATTCTTGAGTAGACAAATCCGTGATCAGGTAAACCATATATGGTCTTTAGACTACATATTCATCAATTCAGCAAACTCTGAGCATAATCTGTGTCTTCAAAAGAGTGGATAGTCAGGTAGGTTGACATAGGCAGTCAGTCAGTTACAATACTGGTACTCCTAGGAAAGAGCACCTAACACACGCACAGAAGGCTTCTTGGACGAGGTGATTTCTCAGTTGACTTTGAAAGATGAGTATGGGTTAGCTAGGTAAAGAAGTAGAGAAGGAGAAAATATGAGCAGAGATACATGAGTACACTATCATGCATGCTAATATCGTACTAAACTACAATATCATGTTAAACTACAAGCAGTTTGGTACTTCTTGGTATGGGGGATAATGTTCGATTTGGTGATGTGTGAAAAGATTAAGCTCGGGAGGAATGCAGAAGCCAGGTTTTCAAGAACTTAGATGAAATGATAAGACTTTAGACTTAAGTCCATCTTGTACAGAAAATGAATAGAGTCCATTCTCCTTGGCTTATAGCAGGATGAAAAATTTCAGATATGGGATGTATCAGAAAATTCAAAACCATGTAAAGGGTTGGTTTTCAGTTATCTGTAACTTACCTGATGGAGCAAAGAAACTTGATTTTCAGGAATATAGCTCCATGGGACTATTTAGAATACAATCACTACTTTGAAATTAATTATGGTAATTGGCATCCTATCTAGAATAGGGTCCTTAGTTTAATGATTTCTTTTTAAGATGTTAAATAATTTAAACCTTATTTGTAAGGTTCCAAAAGTCTTTGACCTTAAAAATTATAACATTTTCAGACAGTTAGATTGTAGATTGTAGGTTTTTATGTTTGTAACTCTGCCCAGGGCTAGTCTTTCCCAGGGCAAATGTAGCTGTCCTAGTCAGTGGCAGTTTTATGTCTCACATAGTAATCCATCTTTTTTTTTTTTTTTTTTGGTCTGCTTCTCTTTTTCATCACCTAATGAATAGAGGCTAGGAACTTAAAATTGAAATAGACAAACAATGCATAGACTTATGTTATATACTAGTTGAGCAGGTTTTGTTCTGAGAGCAGGTTTGACGCACTTGTTTGTTAAATATCAGTTTTCTTAGTGTTATAGATTGTTAAGTAGGGGTAGTAGTATAGTTGGAGAGCTTTTACCTGAATATATGTGTCTTGGTCAAAGTATACAGGAATGTAGATGTTTTTCTGATTGGTGAGATGCACTTTATGATGAACTCATTATCTTTTTGCTCCAGATTTCCTCCTTCTGTGCTTTCATAAATGATGCCATCATTTACCCAGAGGCATTTGAGAATTCTTCCTCTGTGTGCCGTATCCACTGAGTCATCAGCTTTTATCAGTACTACCTTCTTGACATACCTTGAATCTATCCCTTCTCTATTTCCACTGTGCTTGTAACAGTTCAAGTTTCACTGTTTTTCAAGTGGATTATGCTGTAAGGTTCTTGCTATTTGTGGATTTAAAATGGAAAGCTTCAGCTAGTCTTACATAACACTGGAAACTTGTTACAAACAATGATATGCAATTTTTTGAGGCTAGAATTTGAATAGTACCCCCTCTTTGCTACTGTGTTGGGAGAGAGCTCAGTTGAAGGCTTTGGAGAAGGACGTTGAGACTGTGGGTTCCAGTAACTTACTGTGAAGTCATTAAAACTTTCATTCTTTGTAGAAAAACAAAGTGCCTGTTAAAAAGCCAACTGTTGGGGACTTCTCTGGCAGTCCAGTGGTTAAGACTCCGCGCTTCTAATACAGGGGACACGGGTTCAATCCCTGGTCGGGGAACTAAGACCCACGTGGCTCACGGTGTGGCCAAAAAAAAGACAACTGTTAATGTTGGTGGTAAGACTAAAGAGAAAGTGAGGAGTTCTTAAAAATGTATAGTTTTTATTCATGAAATTGATATTTTACATTAAAAAAATGAATGTTAGATTTGGTATTGGCTCAGACCTATGTAACAAACTATATACCATGTAGAGATAAGAAAAAGTGGTTTTGAAACTACTTAAGGTGAACAGTACAATTGCCCTTCTAGAGTTGTAGGAAAGGTGTTAACTTGGGTAAGAGTACTCCCAAAGAACATGTAACTTACTATGGAAAATGTGATTGGAGAAAAAGTCTGAGCCTGTATAAACATTTCCATATTTATTACCTTGGGAATTAGAGAAGATTTCCAATGTATTCCTTAAGAATGTCTAGGACCTGCTTTAAATAGCCTCCTAACTTGTGTCTCTGCTTCGTTTTGGGTTCCTTCTGGTCCATTAGCCACATTGCTGCCAAGATGATGTTTATGAGTATAAATCTGATTATGTTTCTCTCTTATTTGAAATGAGCAAGTTACTGAATCTCTCAGCCTCAATTTCTCGTAAAAAATAAATAAATAAAAAGTGAGGGGAAAAAAAAAAGAGGATAATGCGCGTTCTTCATGGGATTATTGGGAGGAATAAATTTTTAAAATGCAAGTCTTTGTACATTACTTAGCTCATTCAATATTTAATAGAAATTATCTATAGAGTTATTATTCATAAGGCAAACTCCTTACCATAGCAAACAAAGACCTTTATGATCTGCTTTCTACCTACCTGTCTTGCCTCATTTTCGGTACCCCCATCCTATGTTCTATTCATAGAACCACTTGATGTTTCCCACATGACATTCTCTCTATGCATTTAATTGTGATTTCCAGTTCCCCAGATATACCTCTCCCTGCCTCCACCCCATACTGCTTTTCTTTAAGTTCCCATAGCACCCTTTATAAATGTACATTGTAAAATTTCATACCATAATGCAGTAATCTCTTTACTTGTCAATTTCCCTCACTAGTGTGTGATTGTTGAGTGTAGAATTGATGTCTTTTTATTTTTGTGTACCTGTTCCTGGTAACTCTAGGCATATAATGGAATGGTTACTAAGTATATATTTGTTTAATGAATGAATGGACAAATGAATGGAAAGGATGGAATGAAAAGGAATGGAGAGGCAGTGGAGAGTAGTAGTTAAGGCAGAGGATTCTGGAGCCTGGGTTTATAGCCCAGCTCTGTAATTTATACTGTTTGTGACCTTGAATGAATTACTTCATCTTTTTGTGCCTTCTTTTCCCCTTATATAAAACGTGACTAATAATAGTATTTACTTCATAGGGTTGTAGTGAGGATTAAATGAATTAATATATGTATAAAGCACTTAGAACAGTGCATGACACCTAATAGCTCTATACAGGTGCTAGCTGCTGCTGCTAATGGTTTTATTATTTTCCTGATGATTCAAAACCCATAGGGATCTTTACTATCAAGCATAATGTTATCCAAATATCGTATATTAATGCATATATGTGGAACCTAGAAAAATGGTACAGATAAACCGGTTTGCAGGGCAGAAATAGAGACACAGATGTAGAGAACAAATGTATGGACACCAAGGGGGGAAAGCGGCGGTGGGGGGTGGGGGTGGGATGAATTGGGCGATTGGGATTGACATGTCTACACTGACGTGTATAAAATAGATAACAAGAACCTGCTGTATAAAAAATAAATAAAATTAAATTTAAAAAAAAGAATAATGTTATCTTTATGCATTTAAGTTGGCGACAAACTTTGAATTTGAAGATATTGTTCAGGTCTTAAAAGTTGTTTAATTGCTCTGGATTCTTCCTTTTTATAGGGCTCTATGGAGCAAGTCAGTTCTCATTTCTTGGAACAGACGCTTGACAAGAAGCTGATGTCAGATCTGAGGGTAACTTGAATTCTTTGTTGTTTAAACTGGGTTTCTGAAACCAAAATCAGTGTAGCTATATGCCGAGTTATGTTGATTTAATTTTACAGCCCATGAATTTGTTAATGTAGGATGACTAGGTTACATTTTAATTTAAAATCTTAGTAAATTGAACCAAATTACAAGTTACTTCATTAGATTTTAAATTATTATAATGAAATACTTTGCACAGATTGTATTTTACAAATAAGAGGCAAGATTAACTTTCTATTTGTTAAAAACTACAAAGGTCTGGTCTTATTTTATGACTCCTTTCAACAGCAGTTCTCATGGAAGAGTGAGTAAATCCTTTCTCTGAACAGTAACAGAATGCCCTTAAGCTTTGACTGTGATAGTTCTCTGACATAGTTGTCAGGAACAAATATGAGTCTGAGAATATGATAGGAACATTCATTGTCAGTATCTTAATTTTTAAATTATAAAAGTGTTAATAAGGAATCAGAATCTCTGATAAGTAGAAGAAAAAGAGAAACAGTTTACCCATATTCCCACTACTCTAACACAGTGACTTTCATCATTTTGGTATATTTCTCTCCAGCTCTTTTTCTTATGCATGTTTTAAACATTGAATCATTATATACAGATAATTTTGTAGTCTACTTTTTATATTTACCACTACCTCATACGCTTTTTTTCATATTGTTAGCTTCATACTTAGGATTTTTACTGATAGCATACCATTCTGCTAAGTAGATGTGCCATCATTTTTTAGCCCTTTATTATACATTTACAGTTTCTCCTTAATTTTCCCACCATTATAAATCACATGTAGAGTGTCCCCTTCATGGGTATTAGATCTTTTCTTGTTTTGATTTATTCCGTAAGATGAATTCTTAGGAATGGTTGGGGAGTTAATATCTGTGCTTCATGAAACATTGCCATATGGCTTTCTTGAAGGGCATTCCCTTCATTTGAGGTCAGTGATTGCTTAAGTGTTCTTTGTGTATACTGGGGTGGAAGTGCAAAGAAGGACACACTCATGGTGAATTGTGAGGGATGGGTAATGCAAGGGTTTCTAAGACACTTCGCAAGGTACAAACTTTACTTCTGCGTCTGACCCACGTCCTTGTAGGCTCAGGTGCTATATTTCATCAGTGCCTTTGAGATGATCAGCCATGAGGATGTGGGCTCACACCAGGAAGGTTCATAGAGGCTGATATCTATGCCAGTTTATTCATTTATGAAGGTAACTGTAACTGTCAAGTAGACTCAATATTTACTTTAGCTGACTAGTATAGTCCCCCTTAGGCAATCTGTGAAGAAAGTAAATTAACTAGACACTTGCTTGGTGAGCATAGTGTTGTCAAATAGACACTTACTTCTATGGGATGAAAAAAATTATTTTCTAGGACCAGTGTATTGTCTACCCAGGATGGTGCTTGGAAGGACACTGCCATTATTTACCTCTCTGGTTCTCCCTTTCCTGTGTTGCCATGGCAAACATAACCACCTGTCCAGTCAACATTCTTGTGCTATCTTTAACGAAGTTACTATCTTTAATACGGTTACTATCAGCTATTGATGACCTGAGAACCTTGGTCTTAACTTCAAGTTGAATTTGCATTTCTCTGCTCTGATCTACTGAGTATTTTTTTTAAAAATGTAACTCTCAGAGAACAGTCTTATTTTCTACTTTCTCATGTTCTCAAGGTGCAACTTACTGTTCTCTCATGAATCTCTAGCAAGTGGTAATTGTTGTCTTCTATAGAGGAAACGCACTGCACATGAACGTGCCAAGGAACTTTACACTTCGGGAGAGTTTTCCAGCGGCAGGAAGTGGGGAGATGATGCTCCCAAGGAAGAAGTAGATACGGGGGCTGTGAACTTGATTGAGTCAGGAGCTTGTGGAGCCTTTGTTCATGGATTGGAAGATGAGATGTATGGTAAGAATGACTTCATAACAATAACAGTGCCCATCTACTGAGTGACTGCTATGTATCTGGCATTGTACTGAGTGATATACACAGGTTGCCTCACTTAATCTTCATAGTCACTCAGTGAAGTATCTACTATTATTTTAATTTTATAAACAGAAGAGGTTGAGGCTCAGGTGGTATGGATCAATGGTTAAGAGCATGGACTTTGGGTTCAGTCAATTTAGGTTCAAATTCTAGCATTTTTGTAAAACAAGGTTAATAGCAAGTGTTTCTGAATTGTGATAATTAAATGAGATTATATATATACATGACATGATACATGACCCAGTTATAGTAAGCACTTAATAAATGGTAGTAAAAATTGATATTTATACTGATAACAATTGTACTTTCTTATTAGTCACTCAACTAGTAAGAGACAGAAGCAAGATTTAAACCCAGGTTAGTCTGACTAACTAATGACTAATCAAGCCTTTATTTTGCCTTCATTTTTGAAAGATAGTTTCACTGGGAATGAAATTCTAGATTAATAGTGGTTTATTTGTTTATTTTTTTGTCCTTTAAACATCTTGTTCCACAGTTTTTCAGTTTGCATTTTTCTGTTGAGAACTCTGCTGTCATTTTAAATCTTTGTTCTTCCATACATAATTTATCTTTTTTTCTCTAGCTGCTTTTAAGCTTTTCTCTTTATCACTGGTTTTAAACGATCTAATTATAATGTGCCTTGGTATAATTTTCTTCATGTTTCTTATGCTTGGAGTTTGTTGAGCTTCTTGGATCTATGGGTTTGTGGTTTTTATTTGGAAAATCTTTGACTGTTATTTCTTTAAATATTTTTCTGGCCCCATGCTCCTTTGGGGACTCCCAATTACATATATATTAGGCTACTGAGGTTGTCCTGTAGCTCACAGATGCTCTATTCTTTTTTTTCCATGTAATCTTTTTTTCCTATTTGTTTCATTTTGGATAATGTTTATTGCTTTGTCTTGGAGTTCACTAATCTTTTCTTCTGCAGTGTTTAATGTGCTGTTAATTCCATCCAGTATATTTTTCATCTCAGACATTGTAGTTTTCATCCCTAGAAGTTTGATTAGAATTTGCGTTTGTTTAGTATCTTCTGTATCGCTACTTAATATGCTTAATCTTTTCTCTAGCTTTGTCAACAGAGAATGTATTTACAGTAACTATCCTAATGTCCTTGTCTCCTAGCTCTGTTATTTGTGTGATTTCTGGGTTGGTTTTTTTTTTTTTTAAATCAGCATTTAATTTTTTTTAAATGTTAATATTTAGGTTTTTTTTAAACGTTTCTTTAATTAATTAATTTATTTTATATTTATTTTTGGCTGTGTTGGGTCTTCGTTTCTGTGCAAGGGCTTTCTCCAGTTGCAGCGAGCGGGGGCCACTCTTCATCGCGGTGCGCGGGCCTCTCACTGTCGTGGCCTCTCCCGTTGCGGAGCACAGGCTCCAGACGCGCAGGCTCAGTAGTTGTGGCTCACGGGCTTAGTTGCTCCGCGGCATGTGGGATCTTCCCAGACCAGGGCTCGAACCCGTGTCCCCTGCATTGGCAGGCAGATCCTTAACCACTGCGCCACCAGGGAAGCCCATCTGGGTTGGTTTTGATTGATTGATTTTTCTCCTCATTATGGATTATATTTTCCTGCTTCTATGCATACCTGGTAACTTGGGATTGGATGCCAGACACTCTGAATTTTAATTTATTGGGTGCTGAACATTGTTATATTCCTATAAGTATTCTTGAGCTTTGTTCTAGAATGCAGTTATTTCAGGTCTTATTTTTAAGCTTTGTTAGGTGGACCCAAGTAACATTTAGTCTAGGGGTTATTTTTCTTCACTAGTGAAACAAACTCTTCTGAAAAAACTATTGTTGACCATGTGTGAGCTTTGGAGATTGTTCTCTCGAATCCTCTTGAGTGGTTCTTTCTCAGGCCTTGGATAGTTTCTTCACAGATCAGAACTTGGCTGAAGACTTGAGGAGGACCCTCTGCAGATCTCCTAGGCTTGCTTTCTCTGTGCACGTCTTTCCTTTCTGGTACTTTGCCCCATGAACTCTAGCCACATTGGCCTTTCCAGACTCCCAGCTCTGTCTTCTAAACTCAGGGAGACCTACAACCTGGAAACTCTACAGACAGTAAACTGGTATAATCGTAAAGCTCACCTCATTTATTTCCTGTCTCTCAGGGATCACTACCTTTTATTGCCTGTTGTATAGTGTGTTGAATACTTTTGTTTCACATATTTTGTCTCTGTTTTTAGTTGTTTCAGATAGAAAGATAAATCTAGCCCTTGTTACTCCATTTTAGCCAGTAATAGAAGTCCTTGCAAAGCTCTTACGATTTCCACAGTATGATGCTCTCCATCTCACGTAGATCACAGACTGTCAGTGCCTTGAGATGATTGACTCCAACCTCCTATTTTCAGTGAGGCTAACAGACGTGGGGAGATAATATAGATTGTCCAAATTTTATAGTAAATTTGTGTCAGAGGATTAGAACTCAGGTCTTCAAAATGCCTATAAAAATGATACCTCAGAATAGAACTTCTTAGAAGGGCAAGAAAATTACTTTTGAAAGACAGTTTTTCTATTAGGAGATATAAAAATTGGGTTACCCTATTCAATTTGCTGTAAAATTTTCTGTATATATGGAAATTAATTAAATCTACCTGTGCTTATGTCCTCCATGAACTTGATATATGAATTAAAAATTTAAATAGTGTTAGATAATAAGGAATTCCAGTTATTAAAACCCATTTTATCCTAAGACAGGTAACTAGAACCTATTTTCTTTTGTTTCTCCTAGCATTTTTGCTTTGTTTAGTTTCTACAATTGAATTTAATCACTGTTAATGTTTATGTGGTTGATTTCTACAGTTTTTAGTTTGTCACTAAGGTTTACTTAAAGGAACTTAACTTTGGAAAGTGAGTAGATCATAACCAGCATCAAGTATGGCAGCTCTCTAATTTAATCATACCTATAAAATTCTGGGTAAATCAGGATTTTAGGGACACATTTGCTGGGAGTGAAATGGAGCCTTATTTCATTGGCTATAGACTGTAGTGTAGTATCACACATACTTCTAGTCCTCTAGTTGTTCCATGTTCTCCCTCCTTTCTGGGCCTTTACATGTGGTTCCTCTGCGTAGAAAGGCCTTTTTCCTTTCCTCTGGCCTAACAACTCCTTCAAGTATTATTTTAGGGGTCACTTTCTGAAAAGCTGCCTCTGATCCTGTTGAGTAGGCTATGTGCCTCTTCCGCATTTTCTTAATACTACGTGTGCTCTTCCATTGTATCATTCATCACTCTGTAATGCAATTAACTATTCTAGTCTGTAGTGGCTGGGACATAGTCTTGTTCTTGTTCATCTTTGTATCTTCAGTACTAAGCATAAAGTAGCAAAAGTAGGATCTGATTACATATGTTAAGACACCAGAGGATCGGTCTTTTTTTTTTATTCTTGAGCAGGCTAATTCCTTTTCTCTGCCCTGGACCCTTAAGGAGACTGTTATATATTTTCAACATTCCAAAAAGTCCAGTAGAAATTGTTAATTTAGCTACCTGTAGCCAGGCTGTGCATGCAAAGTAAAAAACCAAGCTTCTTTGCTTCTGCTTGGAATTGCATCAGGTCAGGTCATACTGATTATCTCATGTTGATCTGAAGTTTCTCTGTGATTCCCTTGATACACTTGCAAGAGTTACACATGAGTCAATGCAATGTAATGGATAAAGCCCTAAGAAGCAGGGTTAGCAGTTAAAACATTTGGGTCCATCTCTGGCTTGCTTTGTAATTATTAGCAATTTCCTGTTTAAATTACATTGTTGTGATGTAGAGCAAATCCTTCCCTTCTGATGAAAAAGAGGAATTTATAAGTACCAAGAAAAATCTGAGTCATCTCCCTTTAATGTAGTAACTCTGCTTTTAAGTTGTCTATAAAACCTTTCGTATACAAAAACCAAAGTATACAAAAACCAAACCACAATTTGAGTGTTTTTCTTTTCTTTTTTGAAACTGTACATTTTATTGTGGGAACCGCTGGAACAAAACAAGCATGTATCCATACTATATGATGCTAGTCTAGAATTAGCAGACCTGGGTACTAGTCTTATCTCTGCTCTCATTCACTTTGAGGCAAGTTTATCCACTTTGCTGATTCTTATCTGTAGAATGAGAATAATCATATCGAGCCTGTTTTAATCTTAATAATGTTATTTTAAAAGTGCTTTTTTTAAAAAGTACTTTACTGTGGTTGGACTACTGAGATAATAAGACAACTGAGTTTTCAAGGAGTCAGGATCTAAACCTCAGTCCCTGTGGTACCAACATCCTTGTTCATAGGTCTATGTGAAGGTGGTAGCAGAATCTGCAGGCATGGAGGAGATCTCCCAGAGAGAGTTTGTAAAGTAACAGGAGTAGAGAGGGAAACACAAACCTGAATGAGAAGGAATCCTTCTTACATTTTTCCCATGGATCTTAACTTGACGTGCAGTTTTGTTTGTCCCTTTTTCTCTAGAGGTCCGCATTGCTGCTGTAGAGGCGCTCTGCATGCTGGCCCAGTCTTCACCTTCTTTTGCTGAGAAGTGCCTTGATTTCCTGGTTGACATGTTTAATGATGAAATTGAGGAGGTACGTCTACAGTCCATACATACCATGAGAAAAATCTCTAACAATATCACCCTTCGAGAGGATCAGCTTGACACTGTCCTTGCTGTGTTAGAGGTGAGTTTGTTATGCATTTCTTCATCAATACCTACTGAGCACCACTTTTTTTTTTTTTTTTTTTTTTTTTAAACCAGGCATTGATGATAAAATAGTGTAGAGGCAGCACAGTTCTGCCTTCTCATCATACAACTCCTTCGTGGTGGAGGAGACTGACTATTAAACAGGAAATTTGAATAAAGCTTAGTATTGCTATGATCAGGGAAGGATAGGATGCTCTGGGAATGCAGAGTATCTAACCTGAATTGCCTGGGGTAAGGTTGGGGAGATAGGGAAGAAAGAAGGAATGCTGTAGTGGATACTTGAAGGAGTAGGACTTAATGAGGCATTTTCTTTCTTTCATTTTTTTTTTTTTAATGAAGTATAACTGACTTACTATATTATATTAGATTTAGGTGTATGAAACATTTTCTTGGGAAGGAGTGGCACTGATAGTAGTAGGGTGGAAGGATACCAAACAGAGGGAGCAGTGTCTAAGGATCCAGAAGTAAGAGTGGATATGATATATTCAAGGAATTGGGAGGAATTCATTGTAATATAACATAGAGTTGAGAGATAGAGGAGGGAAGGGAAGTGCCTATAGATAAGGCAGGGGCTAAATAATGAAGAATTCTTTTCAGCCTTGATTTGATTTAATTCTTCTAGTGAATCATAGACAGCAGGAAGGGCTCTTAGGGATTAATTCATTCAACCTTGGAGTTTTCAGAAAAAAGGTAATTTGTTTGAGGTTGTACAGGTAAGAAGTGTCTGTGCCAGGATACGAACACAGATTTGCCTCCCAGGCTGTACAATTCTTTGTGGTTCTTCAATTATTTTTCTAAAGTGTCTGGATTTTATTTGCGAGCTCTGAAGTTTTTCATTTATTTATTTGTTTATTTGGCTGCATTGGGTCTTAGTTGCGGCTCATGGGATCTTTGTTGCAGCATGCGGGATCTTTCGTTGCAGCACGTAGGCTTTTCTCTAGTTGTGGCATGCAGGCTCCAGAGTGCACGGGCTCAGTAGTTGCAGTGCGTGGGCTTAGTTGCCCTATGGCACGTGGGATCTTAGTTCCCCGACCAGGGATCGAACCCCCGTCCCCTGCATTGGAAGGCAGATTCTTAACCACTGGACCACCAGGGAAGTCCCTGAAGTTTTTCAGAATATTAATAAATGAGAGTTGGGCTTTGGTTCCCCACCCCCCTTTTTTAGATATTGTGAAAGGGATAACAATTTGATGTTTACATATTAGCACTTGTTACAGATTTCTGCTACATACTTTGGAAAACAGGTTAGGTGCTCTGATTTTGAAGGTCTTTATCATTCTCTCAGTTGCTTAGCACTTCTCTTAAGATTTTTCCTGAATTATAAATCTTTATAATTTTTTTCATGTATTTTTAAAAATAAATTTATTTATTTATTTATATTTTTTGGCTGCATTGGGTCTTCGTTGCTGCGCGCAGGCTTTCTCTAGTTGCAGTGAGCAGGGGCTACTCTTTGATGTGGTGCGTGGGCTTTTCGTTGCAGTGGCTTCTTTTATTGCAGAGCACGGGCTCTAGGAGCGTGGGCTCAGTAGTTGTGGCTCACAGGCTCTAGGGCACAGACTAAATAGTTGTGGCGCACGGGCTTAGTTGCTCTGCGGCACGTGGGATCTTCCCAGACCAGGGATTGAACCTGTGTCCCCTGCATTGGCAAGCGGATTCTTAACCACTGCACCACCAACTAAGTCCCTCGTATTTTTTCCTAAGAAGATAAGTTTGCATTTTGTCTATTGTTCTCTATGGTTGGTCTCTATAGCCTAGCCCCTTCTTTCCTTTTTAGCTTTCGTTCCCATCATTCCTCACCTTGAACTTTATGCTGTAGTCACTCTGCTAATCATCCTGCTTTTCTTCACCATTTTGCCTTCATTGTAACTTATTCTCCTCTGCCTGCAAAACTGCCACTTTTCACGTAGCACACTTCTGCTTATTCCCAGGATCTGCATTAGGTAATATATCTAGGAAGCCTTCCTTAACTAACTGTACTGCTGAGTGGGCTAAATAGCACTCATCTGTATTTTTGTAACACCCTGTTTATGCTACTGTAGCATTTATCAGTAGGTGTTCTGTTTGTTTAATTCTTTATTCCACAAGACTGTGAGCTTCTCAAGGCGCCAGTCTTAATTTTTTCGTTCTTTAATTCGCAGTGCTTTGTAGTGTCGGGCACAAGTAGATGCTCAGTAAACGTTAAGTAGCTGAGCTATATCACAAGCTATAATTTGACATACTTAATTGTTCATAGGGCCATGATAGGCTTATTGTGAGCACTTTTGTATAAAACTCACAAAGAATTTGTTTAGGTCTAAACTCCTTGACTTGGAGTTCTGTCCATGAATTTTAGACTTACATAAACTCATTGTCTGTTCTTCTACCCTACTGCTCACTGCTCTATATAGTTATTGTGCCACTGTACTTCACTGTGTTGAGATTTAGCTACCTGACCCTTCCAGCCTCAATTTGTCTCTTTGCTCCTTCCTTCCTTCTCTCCTTCCTTCCTTCCTTCCTTTCCTTCCTTTACTTTTCTTTCTTTCTTTTCTTCCTTTCTTTTACATTGAGCTACTACCTGAATTCAACAAGTGCTGTCTATGTACTGGAGGTGTAGTGGTCAAAAACAGGTTCCCTGCTCTCATGGGACATATATTCTAAAGAGAGGTAGAGTAAACAAAATGATTTCAGAGAGTGATAAGTCTTATACAGAAGGTAAATAGTGATGGAGGAATGGGAAGTTTCACTGTAAAGTTAAGGATTAGTAAAAGCCTTTCTATGGAGACAGTGTTCGTGCTGAGTCTTTTTTTTTTTTTGATTAATTAATTTTTGGCTGTGTTGGGTCTTCGTTGAGGTGCACGGGCTTCTCGTTGAGGTGGCTTCTCTTGTAATGGAGCACGGGCTCTAGGTGCGCAGGCTTCAGTAGTTGTGGCTCATGGGCTCTAGAGCACAGGCTCAGTAGTTGTGGCACATGGGCTTAGTTGCTCCGTGGCATGTGGAATCTTCCCAGACCAGGGCTCGAACCTGTGTTCCCTGCATTGGCAGGCGGATTCTTAACCACTGTGCCACCAGGGAAGTCCCTGTGCTGAGTCTTTTTTTTTGGTTCTTGTTTACATGTTTAATCTTAATAAACAGACGAACTCGGCACACTAATCTTCAGGACACAAACAAGGAGCAGGCAGCTGGGGCCGTGGAATGCAAGTCCACCGGGACAGCTGGTAGACCCGGCGGCTGGGGCCTGTGCTGAGTCTTAAATGACAGAAGGAAGCCAGCCATGTGAAAGTTGGAGGAAGGACCTTCAGGAAGAGGCAATAGCTGGTAGAAAGGCTCTAAGGCATAGGTGAGCTTTGATGTGCTTCCAGAACAGGAGTAAGAAGGCTGGTAGGTGGAACATAGATAGTAGAAAAGTGATATGAGATGAGGTCTGAGAGGTGGGTGGAGCAGGTAGAGTACCTTGGAGGCTGTTGTAAGATGTTTGGATTTTATTCTAAGTATTATGGGATACCATTGGAAAATTTTATGCAGAAGGATAACATAATAATTTACTGCTTTCAACATATCTCATTCTTGAAGTTTTCTTGAAGTTCATATCAAATAAATTGACTTTTTCCCTCATTCCTTCATTTAAGCCATAATTATTGAGTACCAAGCCCGTGTGTCTCTTACTGTAGTTTTCACACTTTATCCATTTATGTCAGATTTAGTATGTTTGTCTTATCTCCCTGATGAGATTGTGAAGTCCTTAAGGAGAGTGACCATGTTGTACCCTTTACTGTATCCTTTCAGGGTTTAATGTGGTGACTTACCCATAGAGGATGCTTAGTAAACATTTCCTAAAACAAATCTACACAGGTTAATTGTATAACTGGGAAGTTCTTAAGAAACACACAAGTCAAAATTGTTTTCTTATTACTTGACAGTTGTTTCTCCAGTACATCCATATAGCTGCCTCCTATCAGTGGTGGAGATTTGTTCATATGGGAAGCATTATATCTTATTTAAGTCTGCTACATACAGAGCCAGACAGATCCAAATCAACCTGTCATTTCTTCTCTTTGGTCCCTTTTTCCCTTTGTTTGTTTGTTTTTATTATTTATTGACCATCAGTTATGTGCCAGGCACTGTGCGAAGGGGGACACAGTAGTGAGCAAAAGCCATGGCCCTGCTCTCATGGACCTTAGAATTTAGGTATGAGGTAGACAGACAAATAAGACACAAATGAAGGTGTAATATAAGTTGAAATAAGGAGCTCACGACAGAAAGGAGTGAGGTTCCATGGGGGTATATCATAGAGGTACTTGGTCTTTAGGAGTTGAGGGGGTACAGCAATCAAGAAAAGCTTCTGAACCTGAGCTCTAAAGGAGGAATAAGGCACTAACTTGGCAGGAAGAGTTGGGAGTGTGAGGTGTAAGGACATTTCAGGCAGAGGAGCAGGAAGTGTAGAAACTGTGGTGGGTGGAAACATGACACAGTTGAGGGACCAAAAGAGGGCCTGGCAGTAACAGAGCTAGTGTGTGGTATGAGATTAGGCTGGAGGGGGTGGGTGGGACCAGCTCATGCAGAGCCTTTAGAACAACTAAAAGCTATTAAAGGATTTTAGCAGCCTTGCAATTTTGGACAAATTATTTAATCCTTCTGGTTCTTGGTTTTCTCATCTCTAAAGTGAGGATAATTTCACATATTCTTATGTTTCTTTTAAAAATTAAATGACAGAATTCATATAAAGTGCTTCATATGGTAGTAGTTCATAATATAGACATACCTCATTTTATTGCACTTTGAAGATGTTGCATTTTTTACAAATTGAAGGTTTGTGGAAACCCTGCATGGAGCAAGTCTGTCGGTCCTGTTTTTTTTTTCTTTCCCCCTGCACCCCCAACCTATCAGTGCCATTTTTCCCACAGCTCACTTCATGTCTCTGTGTCACATTTTGGTAATTCTTTCAGTATTTCAAACTTTTTCATTATCATTGTATTTGTGATGGTGATCTGTGATCAGTGATCTTTGATGTTCCTATTGCAAAAAGATTATGACTTGCTGAGGCTCAGTTGATGGTTAGCATTTTTAACAATAAAGTATTTTTAAATTAAGGTATGTATATTGTTTGTTTAGATATAATGGTATTGCATGCTTACTAGACTATAGTAGAGTATAAGCATAACTTCTATATGTACTGGGAAACCAGAAAATTTATGACCTGCTTTACTGTGATATTCGCTTTGTTGTGGTAGTCTGGAACCAAACTGGCAGTGTCTCTCAGGTATGCCTCAGAAAGTCATTCAAGAAACATTTACTGATTTTTCCTGAGCCAGGTTCTGTATTAGGTGCTGAGGATGTTGAGATGGACAGTCCTCTTGCCTCTGAGTTGCTCAGTTTTATAGAGAAGACAGCAATATAAACCATAATTACAAGATCGTATCAAAAGTAAGGTAAAGGATGACATTCTCACCAGAAGGATAGCATATGACCGCAGGTAAAGGCTGGGGCGGGTGGGGTGTGAAATGGCATGACCTGGACAGGGAACACTGAGAAGTTCACATGTGGCTGTGAGGGAGAAGGGGTGGGAGGTGAAACAGGAGAGGTCAGTAGAGAACCAATTGTAAAGGGCCTGTGTGCTATGCTGAGGAGCCTCAGTGTTATCCTAGGGGTGGCGGGAAGCCAAATGAGGTTACTAAATGGGGGGATGACATGGTCAGATGTGTTTATTGAGAAGTGGGCCCCCCTAATTGTATAGGGTAAAGAAATGAGAGAATTGCAGGATAAAAGAGGGTGCCTGGAGAATAAAGAAGGCATGTCTCCAACTGAGCTTCAAGGAAGAGTCCTCTGATTCTTAGATTTTGTTATGTAGTTATGGATGTGTCTTTTAAATTTTTTAGTTTGATTTCTTTCATGTATTAAGTAAAACTTAAAAGTATAAAACTTTTAGGAGAAATATTTGTGACCTTGTCTTAGACAAAGATTTCTTAGATATGACACCAAAAACTTAATCTATGAAAGAAATAACTAGATAAACTGGACTTATCAAATAAAAAAAATTCTTCAAAGAGACACCTTTAAGAAATTTTAAAGATAGCACAACAGTGTGAATATACTTAGTGCCATAGAACTGTACACTTAAAATGTACATTTACTTAAAGTGGTAAATTTTATGTTATATATATTTGACCACAGTAAAGAGATAATGGGACCAAATCAAACACATATAATGGCTTTGATATGTAAACTGTACCAAAAAAAGGGAGGGGGTAGATTTGGATACAGAAACACACATAGCGGGAAGACAATGTGAAGACACAGAGAGAATGCCATCTACAAGGCCATACAAGGAATGTAAGGTTACTACAAGCTAGGAGGGGGATTGTGGAATAGATTCTGTGTCGCAGCCCTCAGAAGGAACCAACTCTGCTTATATCTTGATTTTGGATGTCAAGCCTCTAGAGCTCAGACAATAAATTTCTGTTTTTCTAAGCCAAAAAAAAATTTTTTTTTGAAAAGACATACCGCAGACTGGGAGGAAATATTTTCAAAACACACATCTGATAAAGAATATATTAAAAATTCTCAGGGAATTCCCTGGCAGTCCAATGGTTGGGACTCCTCAATTTCACTGCCAAGGGCCCGGGTTTAATTCTTGGTGGGGGAACTAAGATCCCACAAGCCATGCGGCACGGCCAAAAAAAATAGAAAAATAAAAAGAATATATATTCAATAATAAGAAAGCACACCACCCAATTAAAAAATGAACAAAAGATTTGAACAGACACTTAAGCAAAGAAGATAGCAGTGGCAAATAATAAATAAGCATGTGAAAACATGCTTAACATCATTAGTCATTAGAGAAATGCAGATTAAAACAGTAGTGAGGGGATTCCCCGGCAGTGCAGTGGTTAGGTCTCTGGGCTTTCACTGCTGAGGGCCCGGGTTCAATCCCTGTTCAGGGAACTAAGATCCTGCGAGCTGTACCGCGCGGCCAAAAAAACCCAAAAAAACAAAACAATAGTGAGAAATTACGACAACACATCTGTTAGAATGGGTAAAAACAAACAAACAAAAGAAACCCTGACAATATCAAGTGCTGTGAAGATGGGGAACAACTGGCACTTTTCATATACTGCTGATGGAAATGCAAAATGGTAGAGCCACTTTGGAAACTACTGTGACAGCTTCTTATAAAATTAAATATACACTTAACATATGACCCCACAGTCCCACTCTGAAGTATTTACTAAGGAAAACTGAAAACTCATGTTCACACAAAGACCTGTATGCAAATGTTTATTGCAGCTTTATTTATAGTAGTCCCAAACTGGAAACAACACAAAATCCTTCAGTTGGTGAATGGATAAATTAACTATGGTACATCTATACAATGGATTACTACTCAGTAATAAAAAAGAATAGCTGCTGATACACATAACAACATGGATGAATCTCAAATGCATTATGCTAAGTGAAAGTAGCCAGACACAAGAAGCAGCATACTCTGTGATTTCATTTATATGACATTTTGGAAAAGACAAAACTGTAGCAGGAAATGTATCAGTGGTTGCCAGAGGCTGGGGGTGAGGGGTAGACTACAAAGGGACACGAGGGAAGTGTTTGGGTGATGCAGGTGTTTTATATCTTGATTGTCATGGTGGTTACATAACTATATGCATTTGTTAAACTCATGGAAGTGTACACTAAAAAGGATGAATTTTACAGAATGTAAATTATATGTCAGTAAAACCTGACATTTTTTTTTTTTTGGCCAAGCCATGTGGCTTGTGGGATCTTAATTCTCTGACCAGGGATTGAACGCAGGCCCTCGGCAGTGAGAGCGTGGAGTCCTAACCACCGGACCGCCAGGGAATTCTCAAACCTGACTTTTTAAAAAATGCTTTGGAGATCCCATTTCCCACTAAAAGGAACCAAAATTCCAAAGAGAAATGGCTGATTCCAAGTGTGGTGTAGGAAACGTAACAAGATGACCTTGTACTGTCTTGTCATACAGAAAGCAAACATTAGCTATCAAAGACCTCTAGGCTTATATCAAAAAGACCCAGGAGATAACTTAAATAGACTCACACTGGCTAAAGGTGAAACATATCATTAAGGATTACAACTGCAAATATGTTGAAACCCATGATTTTATAATAATTCAAAAACAAAACACTGCATTAGTCACCTTTAGAAGATGCTTAGTAATCAACTCATTATTTTGAAAACTGGTAAGTTAAGGAATCAAGCATTTATCCTTCCTTTTCCCATGCAGATAGAACTTCAAGACAACCAGCTAGTTGATAAGGGGAAGTTTCTCTTTGTAGAAGTATTCCAGTTGATGAATGAAGAAGAATGATAGAATTTATATATCATTGTTTTACAACTTTAATGAATTACTAGATCTAGGCAGTGATCTTCAGTGGTTACTAATATCACAAAAAGAAAAATATAGTTCCTGAGGGAGGCACACAGTACTACCTATGAAGTGGTCTTATAAAAAAATTGAACCTAAATGTGATTAAGCCTCTAAATCAAACTACCATCTCAGGATATACAGGGGAGAAATTGCAAGGGGAAAAAAAAGTGAGATGTAAAGAGATTTTACGTATTAAAAGATACTTAAGGGACATATTACCCAATTGCAATGTGCGGACGTTCTTGGAGCCTGATTAGAACAAATAAAAACTTTTTGAGTCAGGGAAATTTTATTATGGAGTGGATATTTGATATTAAAGAATTATTAAAATTTTAGGCATGATATTGGTTTTGTGTGTTTTTAAAAAAAATAATCATTTTTAAAAAGAGGTATGGAAATATTTACCAACAAAATGCTATGATTTCTCTGATTGGCTTCAAAATAATCTGGGAGGAGTGGGTAAAGGTATAGATGAGGCAAGATTGGCTATGAGTTAATTGTTGAAACTGGGGAATTATCTCTACTTTTACATATGTTTCAAATTGTCTATATTAAAAAGTTTTAAAGAACTGGCAAAAAGTGCTATGGAGATATCACATAAGAGTAAAACTGATAAGTTTTCATTTACATTAGCATTAAGAAGTTGTTGGTGAGCTTTTCTAATCATTTTAGTGAGGTTGAGCAGAAAGTGTTGGGGAGGGAAGAGGCCACTCTCTGACATCATCTGGTACCTACTCTCTTTTTGTTTACTCTGCTGTAACCACGCTGCTATTTTTCAACATGCTTTCACCTCATGGCCTTTATGTTTGCTGTTCCCTTTGATTATGCCATGTAAAATACCCCACCTATCCTAGCACTCTTAACCTTAACCTGCTTTATAGTTTCTCATATCTGACCTATATATTTAGTTATTCATTTTTGTCTTTTCACTAGGAGGAAACTCCTGAGAGCAGGGATTCAATTTTAATTACTGCTGTACCCCTAGCACTTGGTACATAGTAGGTGCTGATAAATGTTGACTGTTTAATAAGTGTTCAGTAAATGTTGAGTGTACAGATTAATGAATGAACAAATGAATGAATTCTTCAAATAATCATTTCATATTTTTCCTCCTCTGTGAATACTAGCCCCTCCCCTTTCTGAAAATTGAGAAGTTCTTTACCCTGTACTCCCACTTTAACTTGTATACTCCTCCATAATAGCTAATCCATAGTGACTGCTATTATTATTATTACCTTTTTTTTTTTAAGGATTCATCCAGAGATATTAGAGAGGCTCTTCATGAACTCTTATGCTGCACTAATGTTTCAACCAAAGAAGGGATTCATCTTGCACTGGTGGAGCTGCTGAAAAATTTAACCAAGTACCCTACTGATAGGGACTCCATATGGAAGTAAGGATTTTTTTTTGCTCATTTGTTCGCTGAGTCTGATAATATGGTAAATGTACAATGTTGACATTATTTAGTGGATCATCATAGATTGGGGTATGGCCTTCAATTTTGTCTTCAATTTAGAAACCTGATTCAACATAACTATACTCTCAAGAGTCTGGTTCCTAAATTGAATATCACATTTTAGGTTATTCATTTGTCCATCCGTCCACCTAGCAAATATTATGTGCCTGCTATGTGCTTACTATGTGCCAAGCCCTGTGGTAAGTTTTGGAGGTACAGAGATGAGTCGATTAGATTTCCTTTTCCTTTTATATAGTGTTAGTCACTCTTTGTCTGTTTCCATCATTGTAGAGATTAGAGGGAGGGTAAGTATTTGGTCTTCAGATGGAAAATCACAATCATATTTTCCCCTGATTACCTCTAGCTTTACTGGCTAGAGTCAAGCTTAACACTGTTCATGAATTGCTGTTTGAGGAGCTACTTGCATACATTTAATATAAAATGTCCATTGTTGTACTCCACATATTTCAATGAGCTTATGTGATGAGATCACTGCAAATATATGATTTATTTATTTTCAAAAAAAATTGTTATTAAAAGTTGAAAAACTGTGGGTCAAATCAGGTGCTTGGAAGACATACTAAGAACTAAAAATGCCAGGGAATCTTGCTCTAGGTAACATTTTTGATACCTGGTTTTCTGTTTTGCCATTTCTTCATGTTTGTTCAGTCCAAATCAGCTCAATTCATTGTACATTTATTGATTGTCTTCAAGGAGCACTCAGTCATTTGGGATGTGGGGATACAATGTCCCCTGAGGCACAGTGAGTAAATGGGCTGAGAGAGGTCAAAAAACTAGTGAATTAAGTTCTTTAAGACAGAACTGGAGAAAAGTGTACTTTCCTAACAGTATCAAGTGTTTTAAATGTGATGCCTTTCATACCCCATATAGCCTTCAGTTTGTTCATGGGGTTTGTTTTCTCTCTTTTGCTGATCTTCTTGTTCTCCAGTCCTTGGTGAAGTCCCATCTTCTTTGTGCAGCTTTCTCCGATCATAGTGATCCCTTCTACCTTTGACAGGTAGAAAGCAGGGTATCATTCATTTGATAGTTCATTACCTTATAGTGTTAGTCATCTTTGCCTCAGTTAGATTATAAACTCAGTGAGAACATTAAATTAAGGTTTATATTTATTTTCAGTTCACCACACCTTCTACACCAGAACTTAATTAAAAATAACAAAAAAGCATAAATACAAGCACACATGTAGTTCTTTATAACTTATAAAGGGCCTTCATGTAGTCATAGTAGTTAACTAATAGCCAATTAATAATAGCTAACTAATAGTTAATTAAGTTCTTATTATATAATGGCAGACACCTTGCTAAGTACTTTTCATTCATTATCTCATTTAACCCTTATAGCAACTGTATGAGGTAATTATATTTAATCTCATTTGTAGGTAAAAATATATCTGCTCAAGGCCACAGAGTTATTAAGTTTCCTGTTTCAGATCAGATCTCTTCTGATTCTAGAACTTCACCCAGGATATCAGTTAGAATGCTTTTGTCTACAAGTAACAGAAAATCTGATTAAAAGTGGCTTAAACAGTAAGGTCTAATTTTTTTGTATAACAAGAAGTCAGAAAGTTGATTTCAGGATTGGTCATTCAACAGCTTAACAGGGCTAGTACTCTGGTTGATTTCTTTGCAGTTCTCTTGGCTTTCTCCTCATAGTTGCAAGATGGCTACCTCATAAGACAGTATCTTAAGACACAAAGAAAGGACATTCCCTCCATGCACTTCTCTTTTTTTAAAATTTTATTGAAGTATAGTTGATTTACAATGTTGTGTTAATTTCTGCTGTACAGCAAAGTGATTCAGTTATACATATATGTATATTATTTTTCATTTTCTTTCCCATTACGGTTTATCACAGGATATTGAGTATAGTTCCCTGTGCTATACGGTAGGACCTTGTTTATCCATCCTATATATAATAGTTTGCATTTGCTAATCCCAAACTCCCAATACTTCCCTCCCCCACCCCCCTTCCCCCTTGGCAACCACAAATCTGTTCTCTGTATTTGTGAGTCTGTTTCCGTTTCATAGATATGTTCATGTGTATGCACTTCATTTGATTAGGAAAACATTCCTGAGAAGCTCCCCAACAGACTTCCTCTCTTGTTCCATTGACCAGAACTGGGTTACTTGACTACCTGCAAAGCAGTCTCTGTAAAATGGGCTTGGGATTGCCATGATGAGTTTAGACCAGTTGTGGTTGAGCCCTTGGGCTAGGCCTACCTTCATTGAGCACTTTGCTACTTACCTGATACCTGAGTAAAATCATGGTTCTCTTGGCAAGGAAGTTGGGGGAAATGGTTGTTAGTTAAATAACCTGTAGTAATATCTGTCATATCAGCTCTTCTATCTTCATAATAACCAAGTTTTTAGATGAATTAACTTGAGTTCCGGAATAATTGAATGACTTATCTGAAGTCATAGAATTAACAAAAGTAAATGGTTGAGAATTTGTAATTCTGAGTCAGGTTTTCTGATTCCAATTCCCAGTACTTTTTTAAAAACAGGTTTGCTTGTTTCTCATTTTGCTTGTTTCAGATGCTTGAAGTTTCTGGGAAGTCGGCATCCAACCCTGGTGCTTCCCTTGGTGCCTGAGCTCCTGAGCACCCACCCGTTTTTTGACACAGCTGAACCAGACATGGATGATCCAGCTTGTATCCTCTGCTGATTTAGCAGGGAATTTTGACATCTTTTTCTGCAGTGTAGCTTGGATGGTCTGAGGGTTTTGTTTTGTTTTGTTGTTATTTTTCTTTCTCATTTCTTTTAGTTAAAAGTATATCCTGAGGGAGCCTAATGATTATTTTCCTTAGCTTTTATTCTTATATTCACAGTAATTCAACTTTGCCATTTAATACTAATACTAATTTTTTTAACCATTTATTGAGCATCTGCTATATTCCACATACTGTTTAAGTACTTCATACATTTTTATTACTGATCTGCAAACAACACTGGAAGGAGGTATTATTCACTGCTTACAGATGAGGAACTGAGGCTCAGAGAGTCTAAGTAACTCTCTAAGCAGCAAATCTGGGATTCAAAGCCAGACAGACATCTTTGGTTTTAAAGCCTGTGGACTTTTCCCTATGTCTTATTCCATGCTTAATTTGATCTGCAGCCTGAAGGAGGGGATGGGCTGAGCTAGGCTGCATGATTACTCTAGCTCTGATACAAGTTCAGGGGGGTTGTGATAGCTTTGGGCAGCATTCCATGCCGTCGGGTTGTTTTCCAGTAATGGGAATACATTTACATCAGTACATCCATACTCTCCCGTGGTTCTTTTCACTCTATAGCACATCCTTGGTGAGGTTTAGGGGGGTATTTATTGAGATACAGGGATCAGCCAAATAACTGGCTTTTGTGATGACCATTGTATTCTCTCTTAATTCTTTTTTTTATTTTCACAGGGCATTTGGAGAATTTTTTAAAAGATCTGTGTAATTGATGTGCTAACCAGTGCCTGACTGTGTTTACGTCTAAAAAAGGCACGTCCCTGACCTTACCTCTAAAGGTGCAATACTATGACTATTTGAAATTCAGCTCATCAGAGAGAGACTTGTGGGCTAGGTGTTATTACAAATCACACAGGACATATTAAAGTGCCCTGAAATCTGAAGCCCCTTTCATGTTAAAAAAAAAATACTAAACATTTTTGGAAGCCTAATGTTAAGATATTTTTCTGGGTAGTTCGAGAATTGTGTTATTTAAGAAATATGTTTGGCTGTGAATAACAGAGATTACCCCCAAATGTATCTTAAATGTTAATTAGAGTTTTTTTTTTCCCTCAATGTAAAAGAAGTCTGGAGGTGAGCAGTCTGGTATAGTAGTTCCACATTATTCTTGGTGATCTAGGCTCCTTCCATTTTTCTGTTCTGCCATTTTCGGTCGTCCAAAATTATTGCTAGAGCTCCAGTCATCAGGTCCAGGTTGTAGGCAGGAAGTTAGAGGATATTTGGAATAAAATCAATATTCTATTAGTAAGGAAAAAGGGAACAATGGATACTGGGTAGGCAAATAGCACGCTCTGCCATAGAGATACATACAGAAGATTGGAAGGTATGTTTATCTTGTATTTTTAATTTCTGATTTTCCCTCTGTTGCAAAATTAATATACATAGAAAGAAAACTTTTAAAAGTAGAAAGAGGAAATTTCATATGTAACACCCAGAGTCTTACTAGCCAATGTAATTGACTTAATATTTTGGTGTGTTTCCTCCTCCCTTTTTAAAAGCTTGGGTTTGGGATTTTGCTGTCATTTTATTTTTTAACATTTTATTTCATCAACAAACATTTGATGATAGATAGCTGCTGTCATATTGTCTATACATTTTAGAGTCTGCTTTTTTCACTTATGACAAAATGCTTATGATACAATATTAAAAATCTTTTATAAAGATAATTTTTAACGATTGTGTAATACTCCATCAAGTAGATGAAACACAAGTTATTTAATCATTCTCCTGTTTTTGGACATTTAGGTTGTTACTGATTATTTGCTATTGTAAATGATTCTCTGCTATTTGATTTTGAGATGTGGAATTACTCAACATTCATAAGACTCATATCTAGTACCAAATTATTATTCAAAGGGATTGTGCCAGTATATACTTTAGTAGGCATTGTACCAGAAGTTCTTATTTGTTAGTATTCTCGGCAGCAGGCATTATTTTAAAAAACCTTTCTTTGGTAATTGGAGGGGTAATTGGGGTAATTTGGAGTGAGGTAATGTATCTCTTTGAATTTGCATTTCTTTGTTAGAAAATTGTAGTCATTTAACAGGAATTTGGGGGGTTAGAAGTAGAGGCACCAAATTCTGGCCAAGCTCAACCTTTTATACCTCCGACTTTACTTAACGCGCTTATTCATCAGACATTGCAGTTTTGGTTCTTATTTTCAATGCTGCTAAAACCTGTCCAACAATGCCTGCATTGTTCTCAGATCATACCTTCAGACACTATGCCTACCTCCGAGACAGTCTTTCTCATCTTGTTCCTGCCTTGAGGGTATGTTGAAAACATCTTTCGTCCTTGTTTTTGGTTTTTTGATTTTTAGTCCCATGTGGTTGTTAAGTAGCAGAAAGCAGACTATATATTCTCTGAAAACACATTCATTAATTCTCTTTCTCTCTTGGGCTTTCTCCTATTGTTTTGTACTTTTCTCTGAATCTTTTTTTGTTTTTTAATAAATTTATTTATTTTTGGCTGCTTTGGGTCTTTGTTGCTGTGCGTGGGCTTTCTCTAGTTGCAGAGAGCGGGGGCTACTCTTCATTGCAGTGCGCGGGCTTCTTATTGCGGTGGCTTCTTTTGTTTCAGAGCACAGGCTCTAGGCGCGTGGGCTTCAGTAGTTGTGGCACATGGGCTCAGTAGTTGTGGCTCGCAGGCTCTAGAGCACAGGCTCAGTAGTCGTGGCTCACGGGCTCTAGAGTGCAGGCTCAGTAGTCATGGCGCATGGGCTTAGTTCCTCTGCAGCATGTGGGATCCTCCTGGACCAGGGCTCGAACCCTTGTCCCCTGCATTGGCAGGTGGATTCTTAACCACTGTGCCCCCAGGGAAGTCCCTGCTCTGAACCTTTTAAGAAGATTCATTGTTTAAATGTCCCTGGGTCTAGGGGCAGGACAGGAATAAAGACGCAGACATAGAGAATGTACTTGAGGACACGGGGAGGGGGAAGGGTAAGCTGGGACGAAGTGAGACAGTGTCATGGACATATATACACTACCAAATGTAAAATAAATAGCTAGTGGGAAGCAGCCACATAACACAGGGAGATCAGTTCGGTACTTTGTGACCACCTAGAGGGGTGGGATAGGGAGGGTGGGAGGGAGATGCAAGAGGGAGGAGATTTGGGGATATATGTATATGTATAGCTGATTCACTTTGTTTTAAAGCAGAAACTAGCATACCATTGTAAAGCAATTATACTCCAATAAAGATGTTAAAAAAAAATGTCCCTGGGTTATTGATTATATTAGGCAAGAAGAAGAAATCTGGAACAACATATTTTAAATCAAGGATAAGATTGTGTTATATCTTAATAATTACATAAAGCTATGATTCTCAACAAGTTTTTTTTTTTTTTGGTTGTGGGTCTTAGTTGCAGCAGGCAGACTCCTTAGTTGCGGCATGCGTGTGGGATCTAGTTCCCTGACCAGGGATCGAACCCAGGGCCCCTGCATTGGGAGCGCAGAGTGTCATCCACTGCGCCACCAGGGAACTCCCAAGTTTATTTTTTAATAATAAACTCTTTATTATTTTTAAACTGAGAGATATAGAAAGAAAAAAATTTTAATGAACCATAACGATAATAATGGCAAACACTTACTGAATGCTGTGTGCAGGCACTTTTCTAAGCTCTTTATTTGTATTTACTCATCCCTGCTTAAGTAACTCTAAATGACTTTATTTAGAATAATATATGTACATGGTTAGAAAATTTAAACTATATAGAAGATACAAAGTTAAAAGTAAAATCCTTTTTGCTCTCCCTTCCTCATCCCTTTCTTGAAAGGTAACCACTTTTAACAGTAAGAACAAGGATTATAATTATCATCATAAAAAACATTTTTACAACATGCTATATATACTTATTTGGGAATAAATCATCACTCTTCTATGAAGTGAATGATCAAATAAAGGTTAAAAATAAATGTGATTACAGATTAATTTTTAGTCCTGTTTCTGTGGTTAGCCCATTTATTTCAGTTAACAATAGAAAATAATGTTATACCATTCTCTTTTCTTTTTCTCCTTGCAGCTGTGGCTATATTCGGTAGACCACGTTCGTTTTCTCTCTCTCTTTCCCTTTCTCCCACTTAAGCTGAGGAAGGAGAAAAAGGTCGTTTACAAAATTGTCTAGCTTTTTTTTTCCATTTCTTTGTTTTGTTCACATTTTTTTCCTGGTTTCTTCGTGTTACTAAAAACTGAGCCACAGAAGTTTTTGTTTTTGTTTTTCTTAAGCCACAGAATTTGATGGCACTGTAACCCCACTGTGTTTGCTTAGTTACCAGGTAGAAAACTAGTGTCATCAGCTCTTTCTCCCAATATCATGCCTCATGAGGATCCTTCCCATCAGTTCCTGCAGCAGAGCCTTGAAAGGGTATACAGTCTTCAACACCTGGACCCTCAAGGAACTCAGGAGCTGCTAGAGTTCACCATCAGGTGAGGTGATTGATCATCCCTTTCCTTTGATAAAGTTAACGTTGTTATGCTTGGCTTGATCCTTTTGATTTCTAATGTTGGTTATAGGCTAGTTTTTCTGACTGTGTTGACATGATTTTATGATGTTTTTATTTGGATTAGATTGTAGTTTAAGCATATTACAAAGAAAAGCTTTGTGTTCATGACAAGATTGATGATTAGTACAGAACTAGAAAGAGTTACAAAGAAGCTGTTTTCAACTTTTCTTACCTTATATTAGTTAGAGTAACAGAAAATGCAACTAACAGTGGCTTAAACAGGATAAAAGATTAATTCTTTCTCATAGGCGGACAGAGCTGAGATGGCTGATCACCTAGACTCATTCTTTCTTATTTCTCCATCTTCTGCATCAAGTGGCCTTTGCCTGAAGATCCAAACTTTAACTATCCCCTTTGTAATCCAGCCTCTAGGAAAAAGGAAAGAGTAGAAGGGCATCTTTTCTACAACCACTCCCTTTTAAAGACAGTTCCCCAAAGTTGCATGTTCTAATTTTACTTGTGTCCCATTGACTAGAACTTAAGTCATATGGCTATATCTAGCTGTAAGGAGCTAGGAAAGGGAGTCTTTGTTCTGGGTGACCAGTGCTTAGTTAACACTTGGTGACTCTGTTACTAAGGAAGAACGGAAGGATATCGAGAACAATCAGCAGACTCTGCCAGGCCCTGTTAGTATGTCCTGAATGATTTGAAAAGAAATGAAACCCATTTGCCTTTATTTTTTTTAATTTTTAAAATAAATTTATTTATTTATTTATTTATTTTTGGCTGTGTTGGGTCTTCATTGCTGCGCGCAGGCTTTCTCTAGTTGCAGGGAGTGGGGGCTACTCTTCGTTGCGATGCGCGGGCTTCTCATTGCAGTGGCTTCTCTTGTTGCGGAGCACAGACCCTAGGCACGTGGGCTTCAGTAGTTGTGGCACATGGACTTAGTTGCTCCACGGCATGTGGGATCTTCCCGGACCAGGGCTCGAACCCAGTTCCCCTGCATTGGCAGGAGGATTCTTGACTACTGCGCCACCAGGGAAGCCCCCCATTTTCCTTTAGCAAAGACAATATCTGTCTGCTTTTGTAAATAGGGTTTGATTGAAACACAGCCACACTCATTCGTTTAGGTACTGTCTATGGCTGCTTTCATTGCTGCAGTGGTAGATTGAGTAGTTACCACAGAGACTATATGGACTACAAAGCCTAAAATGTTTACTATGTGACCCTTTACAGAAAAAGTTTGCTGACCCTGAAGTGATGCCTGGATCACATTTTCTTTCTCATCTGCTCCCTCACCAAGGTGATTAAATTTAGAAGCTGCTACTGAAGTTTTTGACCCTGAGCCCAGGAAAATAAGCTCTACTTCCCCACTCAGCCACACCTAAATAAACATTTAAGTTTTGTCCTTGACAGTTTTCTATCCAGTTGGCACTGAGAAGGTACAAAATGCACAAAAGCAAGCCAATTTGGTCATCAGCTGCAGTGCTGGCTATTAGTAGGTACTCCATAAACACCCAGGTTTGAGTCACTCTGATGATCTGGATTTTATGAGGTGATAGTCCTGTTGGGCTTTGGGCTGGTCAGACCACGGTTCTAGTGCTGTGGTCAGTCCTGGGCACTATGTTTCTAGTTAAGTGCATTCTGAGAAAGGTGGCCAGGATGGTGAAAGATCCGAAAAGGAAAGCAGATGGTGCAGCAGTTACTGATGACCTACTGTGTTTTACAAATATTATTGCAGTTAGATGTTGTTAACCATTTTACAATGAAGAAATAGAAATTTGGGGAAATGAAGCAATTTGCTAGGAAGTAGCACAAATGGGATTTAAATCTGGCTTTGTTTGACTCTAAAATTGTTGCTCTCTGATATGCAGCAGTGAAGGGGATTCTTTTATCAGTGGCGGTACGTCAGATGATCCCTGGGGTTCTTCAGAATTTACATTTTTCTGTAGTTGCTGAAAAGTGAAATGTTAGTCAGAATTTCATACAGAAGTTTCTCTGATTAGGACTCTGGCCGTTTACTTGTTAGTACTAGTATCAAACAAACTTCACCGTCAAACACATTGTCCTTTGTTGTAATCTAAGCAACCATGTCACCCAAATAAGATTTCATCTCACTGCTGTAGTTCAGTGAGGACCCTGGGGGATGATTTTTTTGGTTTGTTTTTAGAACTTGACATAACTACTTTGTCTTCACCACTGTATTTTGGGTGCCTTATTTAGGAGCTTAGTAAATATTTGTTGAAAACTCTGGTTATGATGGCTTAACCAGGAATGAAGACTTTTAATATTTTTATAGATGGCATTTTCTTCTGGTCATACCTCACCTTCAATTCCATGGATTTAATCTTTTGTAAGGCTCCACTATCCTTGATCATAGCAAGAGCTGCTGTCTATTAAGTGCCCACTCTTCTGTTTTATGTACATTATTTCATTGAATTTGAAAACAATTCCATGAGAATTATCCAACTTTTACAATGAGTGAGGGAGCTGGAGTTCATTAATTTGTTATATGGTTTTTTAGCGCCAAGCATTGTGCTAGGCAGAAGGGACGCAATAGTAAACAAGGCATAGTCTCTGCTGCAAGGGATCTTACAGCCTGGTTGGGGAAATAGCTAGGTAAACAGGCAATGCAGTATTGTGATTTCCGCACAATACATTAAGTACAGGGTTTTCTAGAAGACGGAAGGGGGCACCTAACCCTTCCTTTCATGGTTTAAGCAATGACCAGTAGAATGAATAGAAATTAGTCAAGTGAAGAAGGGAAAAGACTGTCAAAGACAAGGAACAGCAAAGCCCTGGACTAGAACATAGGTTTTTCTAGCCCTTCCATCTTGTCACACTGCTCTGTTTCTGCATAAACAGTCTGTGTGACATGAAGGATCTGGTATAGTGAGATTTAAAATCCAAAGACTTGTTTCATATCAAAGAGGAAATCAGAAAAATACCTGGAGAAAAATGAAAACAAAAGTACGAAAATCCAAAACCTGTGGGATGGGGCTTCCCTGGTGGTGCAGTGGTTGAGAATCCGCCTGCCAATGCAGGGGACACGGGTTTGAGCCCTGATCTGGGAAGATCCCACATGCCACGGAGCGGCTGGGCCCATGAGCCACAACTACTGAGCCTGCACGTGTGGAGCCTGTGCTCCGCAACAAGAGAGGCCGCGGTGGTGAGAGGCCCGTGCACCGCGATGAAGAGTGGCCCCCGCTCACCCCAACTAGGGGAAGCCCACACACAGAAACGAAGACCCAACACAGCCAAAAATAAATAAATAAATAAATAAATTTATTTTTTAAAAAAACCTATGGGATGCAGCAAAAGCAGTTCTTAGAGGGAAGTTTATAGCGATACAAGCTTACCTCAGGAATCAAGAAAAATCTCAAACAACCTAATTTTACACCTAAAGCAACTATAGAAAGAAGAACAAACAAAACCCAGAGTTAGTAGAAGGAAAGAAATCATAAAGATCAAAGCAGAAATAAATGAAAAAGAGACTAAAAGAACAATAGAAAAGATTGATGAAACTAAAAGCTGATTCTTTAAAAAAAATAAACAAAATTGATAAACCTTTAGCCAGACTTATCAGGAAAAAATGGGAGAGGGCCCAAACCAATAAAATCAGAAATGAAAAGGAGAAGTTAACAACCAACACCACAGAAATACAAAAGATCCTGAGCGACTACTACGAACCACTGCACACCAACAAAATAGACAACATAGAAGAAATGGACAAATTCTTAGAAAGGTACAATCTCCCAAGACTGAACCAGGAAAAAATAGAAAATATGAACAGACCAATTACCAGTACTGAAGTTGAACCAGTAATTTAAATATTCCCAACAAATGAAAGTCCAGGGCCAGATGGCTTCACAGGTGAACTCCATCAAACATTTGGAGAAGAGTTAGCACCTGTCCTTCTGAAACTATTCCAAAACATTGCAGAGGAAGGAACACTCCCAAACTCATTATGTGAGGCCACCGTCACCCTGATACCCAAACTAGAAAAGGTATCACAAAAAAATAAAATTATAGGCCAATATCACTGATGAATATAGATGCAAAAATCCTCAACAAAACACTAGCAAACAGAATCCAACAACACATTAAAAGGACCATACACCACGATCAAGTGGGATTTATCCCAGGCATGCAGGGATTCTTCAATATCTGCAAATCAATCAATGTGATACACCATATTAACAAATTGAATAAAAACCGTATGATCATCTCAGTAGATAACAGAGAGCTTTTGGTAGAATGGAACATCCACTTCTGATAAAAACACTACAGAAAGCAGGCATAGAGGGAACATACCTCAATATCATAAAGGCCATAGATGACAAACCTACAGCCAACATGATACTCAGTGGTGAAAAGCTGAAAGCATTCCCTCTAAGATCAGGAAAAAGAGAAGGATGCACACTCTCACCACTTTTATTCAACATAGTTTGACGTACGGATGGCTAACAGGCACATGAAAAGGTACTCAACATTACTGATTATTAGAGACTGCAAATCTAAACTACAGTGAGATACTATCACCTCACACTGGTCAGAATGACCATCATCAAAAAGTCTACAAATACTAAATGATGGAGAGTGTATAGAGAAAAGGAACCCTCCTACAGTTTGTGGGAACGTAAATTGGTTCAGCCACTGTGGAGAACAGTATAACCTCTAGTGTAATGTAAACATGACTTTTGTATGTACTGGAAAACCAAAAAACTTGCGTGCCTAGCTAGCTTTATTGTGATATTTGCTTTATTTGTGGCGGTCTGGAACTGAACCCGCAATTTTCCAAAGTATGCCTATAATTGCAGTTCACATTGTAAGGATTAAGTGAGCTCAAATAAGGAAACACCTAGCACACCTAGTACAGTGCACATAGGAGATGCTTTTTTGTACCTTTTTCATTAAAGAGTCCATAGTCTCCTGATGGATGTCCAAACTGAGGCTTCCTGAGGATTGTGGGCATAAAGAAATACAGAGAATAGGTGCCGCTGTTGCTGCTCATGTTGTGTCCACAACAGCAGCCGGACATGGGGCTGGAGGACGAGCAAAGGATGCTGACTGGGTCCGGAGTTCCCAAGGAGAAGGAAGAGGAGGAGGAGGAATGAGTGGATCCCCTAACAACAGTGAGAGAGCAATGCGAGCAGCTGGAGAAATGTGTAAAGGCTTGGGAGCGGCTAGAGCTCTGTGATGAGCATGTATCCTCCAGGTCACTGACAGAGGAGGATGCACAGAGGAGCTCTTTGACTTCTTGCATGCAAGGGACCACCGCGTGGCCCACAAACTCTTTAACAGTGTGAAATAAGTGTGCCGATTCATTCACCCCAGCCTTCATCACCTGAGCTTCGGGATATTTCCTTATGGTTTTGAACATGCCATTTGTTTCTTAATTTGTATAACTAGGTTCATGTGAACCTCAAGGATTTTGGCTTAGGCAGGTAGCTTCTGTGTAATTATCAGTGATTCCATCTTATTAAAGTGCAGTGGTCAGCAAAAAAAAGAAATACAGAGAGGAAACACTGGGACACAGAGCGTTTTGAGCAGGGCTGGCAAGTTTCTATTTTTGTTTGTATAATAGTTCAGATTTCCCATGGCTAGTTGGGTTGCATCTTGTTTTGTGCAATTTAGAACAAATGCTACAGGGCAAGGGTGGTAGAATGACTTAACGCTTGGGGGCAGTCAGCTAATGTATAGTCAGCTGGTCAGTGTTCTCTATAATGTAGCAGAAGGCAGAATCTTTCTGGAGATGAAATGGTTCAGACGTAGAATGATTCAGGGCCATCTTTTGCAAGAGAGACATCAGAGATGTGAAAGGGAGAGACCAGCTGGCCGCCAAAATAGGATTTTACAGGTATGGTTAGCTAGTACAGGGTCTTGCCTTTTATTGTGCTTGATACCCACACATGAGCAGGCTCTCCAGGATTAGCTCAAATCACCAAAACTCAAAAGAAACGGTATATAAGCCACAGACCCTAATTTCTTCAGTCACTTTGGAAATAATTCATTTTTGCCCCTTTCCAGGGCATCTCCTTTCTTGTATCAAGGTTCTCAGGAGGCGGCATTAGCTATCAGAAAGTTGCCTGAAATAAGAGGGAGGGGCTTAGTCCAATGGACAATTTTGCACAGGCTGCTATGAAACCTGATATAGTATCCCAGCCCTGAAACAGTTAACTTCCCTCATGAGCCAGATCTTTAGGTTTCCCACAGTTATCATTTCTATGTGAAATTTTGATACTGACATTAAAAAACCAAGCAGCTTTCTACGAATTTTTTCTGAGATTGTTAGCTTGCTTGCTCACGCTCTCTCTCATTCTCCCTCTCTCTCCTCCCCAAAAAAGAAGAAAGAAAAGAAAAACATTACTTTTTGTAGATGTATAGCATATTTCCAGAAGAATTTAAAAGAAACTGGTATGGTAGTTGCCTCTGGAAAAGATTACTGGTTAGCAGCACACAGGTATAGGAAAGTGGACTAATTTAATTGTCTGTCCTTTAGTATCTTTTGAATTCTAGTCCTTATCGTTGTAATTCTATAGCTAGGTATGTATAACCTATTAAAAAAATTAAATGTTTCAAATCAGTAGTCCCAGCCCTGAACACAACTATTTTATGTGTGTGTACCACTTTCTGTTTTCTTGTCCACAGGCAGATGTATTTAATATGGTTGCAATCACTTTGTCTATACCTATATCCAGTTAGCATGCTTTTTAATTGTGAGTATCAGAAAACCTTATCTCAAATTAACTTATAATGGCTATTTATTTCTTCATATGAACAGAAATCAGAGGCATTTCTTAGTATGGTATGGTTAAGTAGTTCATTTATATCATTAAGGACCCAGTTTCTCTCTGTCTCTTTGGATTTTTCTTGTCCTCAACATTTGCTTTATCCCAAGGTGTTTTTTCTTTTAGAGTTACAGTATGACTGCCAGTGGTAATCAGGACTATAAAATATTCTTGTTCAGTCTAGTGAGAGATAGAGACAGAGAGAGAGAAAGAAAAGAGAGTATGAGTGATTCATAGACCACCATCAGACCTGCTTCAAGCATTGAATGTAAGTCCTTCCATTAGGACTCATAAGGCCAACTTAGGTAACCTAACCAGGGAGATGATGTGTACTAATTAGCTTAGTCCAGTCGGACTCTACCTGGAACTAGGTTTGGGGCACCTTCTCTTGAACAAAATCAGGGTTCACTTAGTAAGGAAAAAGTGGAAAATTACTAACTAGGTAGGCAGCCAATGGAGCCCACTATGATACCTTAAAATTTTTTTTTCTGATGATATAAAACATACTTACCCATTGTATAAAACACTTGGAAAATAAAGCATAGTTAGGAGAAGGCACTAAAAAACACCCTAATACCTCTATCTAGAAAACAGGTTGCTGTGTTTTTCTCATATTTCATATATGTGTGTGGGTATATATATATATATATATATATATATATATATATATATATATGGTTTTTACATAGTTGAGATCATATAACTTATTACCATATTATATTTTAATGGTTGTAGAATATTCCATTGACTGTATGTACAATAATTTAATAATTCCTCTACCATTGAATATTTAAGTAGTTACTGGGTTTTACTATAATAGTCCACATGACAATGAATATTGTGGGGCATAAAGCATTTCATTTCTGTTGAATGTTTCCCTTAGAATTACTTCTTAGCATAAAGCTACTGATCAAAACTTTTGACTATATGTGTGACTTCTATAACGTAGTACAGTTTTGTTTTCCAGAAGAATTATAGCAGCATAAACTGCTATCAAAGTGTAAGTGAACCAGTTTCATTATAACCACTTCAGCATTGAGTGCTGTCATTTAAAAATTTTTTACCAATTTACTAGGTATAAAATGGTAAAAAGCTTTTGACATGATCGTTAATTGGTGTTATTATCCATATTCTGTTTGGCTTGGGTTTTTATTTACTACAGGGATCTGCAAAGACTTGGAGAACTTCAGTCTGAATTGGCAGGAGTAGCTGACTTCTCTGCTACCTATCTTAGGTGTCAACTTCTTCTCATCAAGGTTGGTTTGAATCCATTTTGTTCATGAATGTGTTGCTAAGAATGCAGTTTAATGGATCCAGCAGTGTTTGAGGCCATAAGTAGAAAAATAAATGGTTTTCTGCAACCGCTTAGCAATGGGGAAATTATGTACTCTGCAGTATAATTATATTTGCCTCTAATTAAAGAATTGTTAGCTCATATAGGAATTTGAATTTTTTAATTTGGGAGAATTCTTTTATCATATAATTAGAGCAGGTTGGATAACCATTTGCATTAGAATCCCAAGGATTTTAATTGTTTTTTAATAATTTGATTAGCAAAGATCTTGTATAAACATTTGTATTTTATATATTTATATATTTCTAAATGCTAATTTCATTTGGTCAAAGTCAGATTAGTCAAAGGTTGATTTCATTGCTCTTAAGAGTGCTAATGACTTGCTGTCATTTCATACTAGGTAGTTAGAGTACATATATATACACACGCAAAATTGGTACTCAAAAGCTGTTTCAGTTCACTGAGTTGAAAACCAATTAAACTAGCTCAATAGCTGTCAGCTTCTGCAGCAGAGTTCTGTTATAAATTTAGGCTTAGAATTTAGAAGAGCCCTTCTAACTTGATAAGACTTACTTGGCTTTAGTTCTAAATGTGGTTAGTCTTCAAAGTTATTAATGATATTTGACCAAAGTCAGAATAAATGGAGGCGTCAGAAATTATTTGCCACTGTAAGATATGTGAGCTTAGGGTTGTGTAGGTGTGTGTATGCATGTAAAGATGAGTGTGTACACTGAAGTAGGTTGGGATTTAAACAGTCCTTATTTGGCTAGATACTTTCAAATATATATGCCTGTGTAACCACCACCACAGTTAAGATATAGAAGATTTCCATTACCCCCAAAAGTTCCTTCATGTCCCTTTGCACAGTTATTTGGCTTTTCCAAGCTTCTATGAAACGAGGCTAATAACTCTACCCAGGTAAGGATTGGTAGCAAGCAGTGCATGTGAAAACCCTTGGTCTAGTGTCTGGTACATAGTGAGTGCCATGTCAGTGTTGGTCTGCTTCCTTCTTCCTTGGCTTGTTGTCTCCTAGATAGGAATACAAGAAGGCCTTTGAAAAGAATCCACTTTCCTTTAGTAGGAAAAGAGAAGAGATTACTCCTAAAAAGAACACAGAACTATGTTTTTTATTCAGCGTCATGGAGCAGAAGTGTAGGAGAGGGACCCAGACTTAGAACCCAAGGCAGGCAAGTGTTCGATAACAGGGGAGGAGCTAAATAAATCGTGGCACATCTACTCAACAGTATATTCTGTAGCAGTAATGATCTTTATGAAGAATTATATAAGAACATGACCAAATATGACATAATGTTAGGTACCCAAAGAAGCATACAAAATTACTTCTGCTTTCTGACTACAACTATATAAAAAAACTTGCATATAGGAAATGATTGGAAGCAAATATTCAAAAATAATAACTCTTAGTGGTAGTATGATTTAAGTTATTAAAGAATTTCTATATCTATAGTCTAGACCTGCCACTGTCAAATACAGTAGTCACTAGGTATGTGTGACCATTGAGCACTTTAAATGTTCATGTTGAGGACTTCCCTGGTGGTGTAGTGGTTAAGAATCCGCCTGCCAATGCAGGGGACACGGGTTTGATCCCTGATCTGGGAAGATCCCACGTGCCGCGGAGCACCTAAGCCCGTGAGCCACAGCTACTGAGCCTGCGCTCTAGAGCCTGTGAGCCACAACTGCTGAGTCCAAATGGCACAACTACTGAAGCCCGCGCGCCTAGAGCCTGTGCTTCGCAACAAGAGAAGCCACCGCAGTGAGAAGCCCGTGCACCGCAAGGAAGAGTAGCCCCGCTCGCCGCAACTAGAGAAAGCCCGCTCCCATCAACGAAGACCCAACGCAGCCAAAGATAAATAAATAAATTTATAAAAATAAATAAATAAATGTTCATATTGAGATGTACTGTAAGTGTAAAATACACACTGGATTTCTTAGACTTAGTATGAAAAAATGTAAACTATGTCATTAATAATTTTAAAAATATTGATTGCATAGTGAAATAATATCTTATTTATACTGGGTTAAATAAACTATATTGTTAAAATTAATCTCACCTGTTTCTTTTTACTTTTAAAGATGTGGCTGCTCTAAAATGTAAAATTACATACATGGCTTATGTTATATTTCTGTTGTACAGTGTTAGTCTAGGTTTTCTGTAATGTCATTATGTCTGTAATTAAGAAGGGCTGTGAAAATACGAGACTGTAGCAGAGGTTTAGATGAGATGGCCGTATGGATGGATAGGCGAGGAGGGAGATGGAAGGTAAAATCCGTGGCTCTAAGTGATAGTTTTGAATGTGGAGAGATTGAGAGAGGGAGGAATCTAGGAAAGCTTCTTGATTTCTTGTTTGAGTATGTTGGTAAGGTGATGGGACTGTTCAAAGGATAGTGAGCATGGAGCAAAGAAAAAGGAACTAAGTCAGGGAAGAAGGGTCTAGGCAGTCTGGTTAGTCCAGTGACTCTGGGATCAAGGAGGTCCCAGAGCCTCAGAAGCCTGGCTTGCCTGGACATTCTTGGTGAGGCCTTCATGGCTCCTGCACTCTGCTTGCAAGCTCTGGTCTGGAACATAGGGTCTTTGGGCCAAGAATTGAATGGGGAGGAGTTCATTTGGCCCAAATCATTGGTCTCCTCTCTGTCCATAATAGGTAGGGCTTATTGGCCTAAAAGAATAAGAATGAGAGGAAGTCTTGATCACGGTAAATTCTCAAAGCAAAACAGACACTTAAGTCTCAAATTATATGGCAGTCTTTCTGACCTCTGTGTTCTGTCCTCTCCTGATTTGTTAGGCCTTGCAGGAAAAGCTGTGGAACGTGGCTGCCCCTTTGTATGTGAAGCAGAGTGATTTGGCCTCAGCAGCAGCAAAACAGGTAAGCTTATTGAGACCTTCTCCTCAGGTGGATCTCTGTCCAGATCTCTGTCCAGAAATTGCATTGTCTAAGTTAGAGTCAGAGGCCTTCACAAGGCTCTGCTGTGGCCTCCCCATTTTCAGCCTGTGTCAGAAGTTAGTGATATGAGAAGCAGCATAATTAGGGGACACAGCACTGGCTTTAGAGTCAGGGGACTTGGGTTCTGTCCCCATGTCTGCCTCTAATTTGTTGGGTGGTGTTGAGCTGGTTCCTTAACCTCCCTGATTTCTAAGATTTCTTTTGTGTTCTAAAATATTATTAGTTTGTATTTCAGATATACTAAAATCCAATAAATACTATCATGAATCTTTCATCTGAAAATGTAGCTGAACTCATTTTGAGGTGGTTTATATTTTTAGCCTGTACCATCTCTCTTTCTCTCTCTTTTCTTTAACCATCTCTTGAATATTTAAAGGTCTTTTTGTTCCTCCTCAGTTCATTAAGTAGCCTTTAATTTTACTTGCCTTAAGTTTATTTCTTTCTAGTTTTGAGCAATTTCCCTTCATTCTTGGGTACTGGGATTTGGTGAACTCTTCTGGGTCATGTCTTCCCAATAGTAAGTCTGTATATGACTAATTACAACCCAGTAGGAAGATAATGATGGTGACTATGATTGTTACATTACAGTTCACTAAATGATTTAAAGTCTATTTTAATTAGCCCTCATGATAATCCCATTAGGTTGGAATAAGTATTAAGTCCATTTTACAGATGAAACAATGCTCAGCAAGGTTATATTCATAGAGCTATAGGTAGTAAGTCAGGGACTTGAGCTCAGGTACTCTGATACCCAGTCTGTTTTCTTTCCACTACTCTGCTTCATCTCTCATCTAATCTAGACTCCCTCTCAGACCTGCCATGTGGCTTATTGTAGGGGAGTAGAACTTAATGACAACAGACCACCAATGGGCCATGTTGGGAGGGATGGGACAGGGAGCAGTAGTCTGGAAGAGAGAGAAAGGAATTACCATTGCTATGTGACAGTTACTGTGCTAAGCACCGTCCATACCCCATTTAATCCTTTAAATTCTGTGATGTTGGTGCTGTTTCTTCTGCATTTACAGATAGGGAAACTGAGGCACCATGTAATTAGGAAACTTACCTTACTGTCAGTTGTAGAAGACAACTGACAGGGCTCTGACTCCAAAGCCTTCAATGGGAGGCAAGCATCATTGCCTGCCGTCATTGCTTGCCTCCCATTGAAGAAAGGGAAGGATAAGAGAAGCATCATTCAGGGGGGAGTCGCTGACTTGGATAGAATAGAGCGAGAGCTTAAGATGCACTGGGCTTGAGCTGAGGTCACTGACATTGTTTTCTGCACTGATTCCCTCCCTAAAGTCCCTCTGACAGACCAGGCCCATAGAACAGTCTGGATGGCTAACAGGCGGTCAATGGTTCCTAATACTAAGTTCTTGAGGACTTTTCCTGAGGATTACGTTTCCATACGTATTCATTTGCCACCACATCACAGTGAATTTGCTTTAGTTACAAGCAGTGCTTTACAGTTTTATCAGTGTTTAAATTTTCATATCTTTATATCATCAACTAAGATGATATTACCAGATGAAAGTTTGTTTTTTTAATTGACAGAATAATGTATTCTCTCAACATGTATATTAATTTCTCTCAAATTACACTAATTTCTCTCAACATAGGCACTTAAAAATCTCAGTTCAGAATTAAAGCATAGGCATTAAAAAAAGCACTCTGTTCAGATCTGGTTTCACTTAGAATCCTGTGCTGCTCTTTGCTCTTATGTAAGACTATAATGATATTTTCGCTGCTTATTACTTACCTTTTCCTTATAGATCATGGAAGAAACCTACAAAATGGAGTTCATGTATAGTGGCGTGGAGAACAAGCAGGTGGTGATTATCCATCACATGAGGCTGCAGGCCAAAGCCTTGCAACTTATAGTAACAGCACGGACTGCTCGAGGGTAAGATGTGTGGTTGGTGAAAAAGGGTGGCTGAGTCTTTAAGGCACTTACAACTGCATTCAGAGATCTCACCAAGGTTAATGATGCCTGAAATAATATTTAAGAAAGACTTCCTAAGGGGTATACAAGCTCTTCATTTTTTCAGATATTCCAAGTTACATTCTTGGATCAGATTAGATCCCTGGAAAAACCCTTTGGTGGCTCTCCTTTGCCTACAACACAGCATAGGGCTTCATCTGGCAACAAGGCATTCTGTATAGTCCTTGACAGATTTCTTTAAGAATATAGTGCCAGAACCACTTTTTTTCTCTTCTGATGAGACTAGTGCTCTATCTTAGGCAGTAAAGACAAATTATGAGAATGTATGGTGCTGTGAGACTACTTTGTTCAAATCCTGACCTCTCTACTTACTTGTTGTTTGATTACAGACAGGTTTTTTTAGCCTCTCTGTGCCTTGTTTTCCTGTCTGTAAAATGAGAACCATGACAGCATCTATCTCATGGGGTTTCCGTGAAAAATGAATGGGATAATACGTGTAAAAGCACTTAGCATGGTACTTAGTACATAGTAAGAGCTCATTATAATGGTAGCTGTTAGACTTTCTGATAATGAGAATTGCTATATTTCATTGATTCTAAAATGCACGTTTAAAAATTTTACTTCTCTGAAATCAGGTATTTTGATGGTGTGCCATAGTTTGATTGAAAGTGTTTTTGTTTCTTGGTGTTTCATAAAATACAGGTGCATCTTAAGAATAATGGCAGCACGGATTTAATATAATATAGTACTTAGGAAACTCGTTATCAGACAGGAGACACATTTGATGCTCAGTCCACCAGTTGTGGCAGCCTAAAAATAGTGTAGAGAAATAAATATGAGTGTTTAAGTAAGCACTGAAAAATACATTAAAACGAACATTGTGTTATTTTATTTCTTTGCTTATCTTGATAGCGACCTGATAAACTCAGGTAGTGATTTAATCTTAGAGATAGCCATACATTCATTTAACAAATGTTTAATCCCTGCCATGTGCCAGTCACAGCTGAGAAAAGATTGGTGCTTGTGATGGCATCTACACATTTTTATTTAAAGAAAATAAATATCTTTTTCAGTTTATATATGATTATTGTAAAAATTTAAGTATTGCAGATTAAGTGAACATTCTGTTCTCTGGTAATCTACCCCTTGTAAAACAAATGACTAAAAGTGTAGATTATAAATGTGTGTATTTATTAGTGTAAATCGAATCATAATATACTTGGCTGTTCTGCCATATTTTCATTTCATCCAACAATTTAATATTTCGTATTTCCATGTCATTATATAAAGATTCCAATATATTTGGTCTTTACTCATGCTATATTATTTTATATTTTCCATTTGTATGCATTCCTGCTTCTTTTTCTTTTTCCTTGATTTTTGCTGGAAGTTTTTGATTGTTTTGTTTCTTTTTGGTTTTTTCTTCTTCCAGGGGTTTGAAAGTTCTGTACCCTAATTTTAACCTCTTCAAGTGAGAGGCAGTAGAACATAATGATTAAGAGGGCTGGGGTGCCTCATTGCTTTGATTCCGATCTTGACTCCACCATTTGCAAACTTAGTGACCTTGGAAAAGTTACTTAAGAACTTCTGTCTCAGTTTGTTTCCCATAAGTTAAACTGGGATAATAATAGTACTTGCCTCTCTGTCATAGGGTTATTGTAAGGATTATTGAATTATTATATGTGAAGCCCTTAAAATACTGCCTGACACGTTAAGAGTAAACACTTGACAAATGTTAGCTCATTTTAGTTGTATAAATAGTATTTTTACTCTTATATATATATATTAAAAAAATTTTTTTTATTTTTGGCTGTGTTGGGTCCTCGTTGCTGTGTGTGGGCTTTCTTTTTGCAACGAGCGGGGGCTACTCTTCATTGCGGTGCGCGGGCTTCTCATTGCAGTGGCTTCTCTTTGTTGCGGAGCATGGGCTCTAGAGCACAGGCTCAGTAGTTGTGGCACACAGGTGTAGTTGCTCCACGGCATGTGGGATCTTCCCGGACCAGGGCTCGAACCCGTGTCCCCTACACTGGCTGGCGGATTCTTAACCACTGCGCCACCAGGGAATCCCTACCCTTATATTTTTAATAAACAGATTGACCTTATATTTTTCAGCATTAAAAAATAGAATTTAGGGGCTTCCCTGGTGGCGCAGTGGTTGAGAATCTGCCTGCCAATGCAGGGGACACGGGTTCGAGCCCTGGTCTGGGAAGATCCCACATGCCGCGAGCGACTGGGCCCGTGAGCCACAATTACTGAGCCTGCGCGTCTGGAGCCTGTGCTCCGCAACAAGAGAGGCCGCGATAGTGAGAGGCCCGCGCACCGCGATGAAGAATGGCCCCCACTTGCCGCAACTGGAGAAAGCCCTCGCACAGAAACGAAGACCCAACAGAGCCATGAATAAATAAATTTAAAAAAAAATAGAATTTATGATCATCTCTATCAAGACCACATCTAATCAAAATGAAAGTTTTAGTGTACTTTTATTTGATTGTTTCATGCTGTTAAATAATTTAGAATTTAGTTTCAGATTGTCTTTTTTTAAATTGAAGTATAGTTGGTATACAATATTAGTTTCAGGTGTACAGCATAGTGATTCAGCATTTTTACAGATTATACTCCATTAAAAGTTATTATAAGATAATGGCTATAATTCCCTGTGCTGTACAATATATTGGTTATGGTTTTTAACGGATCTCTTATTTTAAGAATTCTTTCTTAAAATATGCATTACTCTTTATAAGTACATTATCAAAATAATTTAGCTCCAGCTTACCCACCACTGTTCTTTATGTATCACAATTGCCTTTTAAAATTCCTTGTTCTAATTCACTATTTATCTGACTGGAACTCATTCGCTAGTATTGTTTTTCAGAGTAAGTATGTAAGTAGTATACTCATTGAGACTTCGCATATCTAAAACTGCCTTTCTTTTGCTCTCATACATAATTGGAATTCTTTCAGAACTCTGTTAGTATTGCTATGTTGCCTTTTAGTATTTAATGTTACAGTTAGGATGTCTGATGTCTGTCTGATTCTCTTTCCTTTGTAGTTAGCTTATTTTTCATGGCTCAAAGCTGTAAACTTTTTCTTTTTCTAATTCAGAAATTTCATCAGGGTATGTCTAGTTATGTGTTTCCTTTCATTATTCTTACTGACCTTTAATGGGACTTCGAAGTCTCAGCTCTGTTTTATCTCAGGGATTTTTTCCCTCTGTTATTTCTTTAATTACTACTTCTTCCATCCACTCCAGTCTACCATACTGGATATTGTATCTTCTGGATCTATTTTCCCTATATCTTATCTTTTCTCTCATAATTTCAGTTTCTTTTTCTACTTTATATTCTGAGTAAATTCCTCAACATACTCTTTTAATTTACCATTTCAGTTTTCATCATTTTTCGTTCTAGTGTTCTTCAGTTGTTGAGTTGATTTCATTATTATTGTTTCCAAGTGTGCTTTCTTCTGTGTACCTTTTTTGTAGCCGTTTTTCTCGCTTTATCAATGCAATATCCTTTCAAATCTCCTCTTAAATCTTAATCAGGTTGTTTATTAGAATTTTTAAAAAAGCTTTCTGCGCTTTCTTCCCTTGACATTACCTCATTGAGGTCTGCTTGGTCTCCTTTACAGCTCCTTATCATCCTTATAACATCTAATAATTTTTCATTGTCTTTGAATACTTACAAGTGAAAGTTTAGACTAGTTTAAATTGGTAACTGGTATAGGCTTCCCCAACAGTTATAGGTCAGTGTTTGGTTTCCCCTAGTGGGCCTCACTCTTACATTGAAAGTGGGGGTTCTTAGAGTGCTAGAGGCCTACTTCATGTACGTACCATGTAGGTGAGGCTACCTACTCTGTTTGGGGGTTGGGGAAGAGTTCCCAAATCTTTTTGTATTTTACTGCTTGGAAATTCTCCAAGTTGGTTGTATGTGAGCAAGCCAAAAAAGGTGCTACTTGGCCAAATTGCTTTCATTTCAATCTCTGCTTAGCTGGAGTTCTCCCTTCCAGCCCTCTCATCCTAGGTGGTCTTTGGTTGGTTAACCTCACCAGTAAATTTCAGCTCCACTTCTAATAGTTTGTCAGAGTTAAGAAAGTTTCAAGTGCTACCTGCTTTTTAGGAAAATAATTCAAATTAATGTTGATTGTAGAGTACATTTCCATCTGCCATTTATCATTTATTTATCCATTCAACAAATATTTATTGAATAGCTGCTTGTGTCAGGAAATACATGATGAATGATACAAAGTCCCTACTCTTCATGGAGCTTACAGCTTAGTGGAAAAACTTGACTCGGTTATTAAGAACCTTGATACCATTCTCTCACATGTTTTTATATAAGGAAAGAGTATTTGTTTTTTCTTCACTGGAACTTTACTCCTTCAATTAATAATATATTAATGAAAATAAGTGGAACATTCCCTGCAGAAATTATAAGAAATAAAATGCACAAAGATCAAAGGAAAAATCTGTTGTGTGATTAGTAAGTTATTTGTCCTGGCATGTTGCCTGGCTTATTTAGGTATACATTTAAGTTTTTACAGAAATGAAATAGTCTAAGTACTGCGGGACCAAAGAAGCCAAGATAGAGAAGAAAGCATATAGTCTGTGTCTGTGTGCAAAGTAGTAACAAAACCTTTTCCCCTTCTGCATGAGAATTTGACCTTTGGTTTCCAGGTCTATTTCCTGGAAAGCTGATCGCAACAACTCTATTACTAGGTGACACTGCTATGGTAAAAATGATCTCTGAGAAAATTACATGTAGACTAGAAGGAACTATCAGTGAACTATAATTACCTAATGCAGACACCATAGCTTTGGGCTTCATTGAATGCAGTGATTCTTGTAACTGAGCATATCCCTGTGGGGACCCTGGAAGGTATGCCTTTGGATTACTTCAAGAGATATTAGCACCTATGGAGCATGAGGCTTCTAAGTGAAGATGGTCTCCACATTCGCCTGATGTAGATCTCATCTCCTTGAACCTGAGCTATCAGTGGCAAGGTCAGAGCTCCCAGACAGCTATGTAGATGGCTGAATGGGCTGCTGCAAGGACTCCTGCAGAGGAGGAATATGACATTGCACTGCCTGTAAGCTGTGCTCCTGTGCTATATCCTTACTGAATCTGGTGCCAAGTGTGGCCTGTGATAGTCTTTGATTTTGAATGTACATTGAGCCTAATGGGCACTGCAGTGTTTTAATTAGGTCTTGGGATCCTGACAAATATTTCCCCCTAGGTCCATTAGGAGTCCTCTATTTCTCTCACAGATAATTTTTATAGTATAATATGCTTATCGTCTTTTCTTGTGGGCTCAGGTTTCTGGAACTTTGGTCTTTACTCCTCAGTTCTCAGATTTCACAAGCAAATTACATGGGTTTTTTTGTTTGTTTTGTTTTGTTGTTTTTTCTTTTCTACAGAGTTGACCCCTTATTTGGGATGTGTGAAAAATTTTTACAGGAAGTGGACTTTTTTCAGAGGTAAGTATTTCATCACCTTCTAGCTTATTAAATCTTGGTTATGTAGAGATCGCACTTACAGGGAAACAAGAGCAATCACAAGCCAGAATCTTTGGTTTAGCCCATGCAGCCAAGCTATTATTATACATGCAGTGTGCCCTAATTTGTATACAGGTGGCTCTCAGTATCCATGGGTTCTGCATTCATGGATATGGAGGGTTCGACTGTATTATTCCATTTTATATAAAGGACTTGAGCATCCGTGGATTTTGGTATTTGCAAGGGGTCCTGGAACCAATCCACCACAGATACTGAGAGATAACTGTATTTTCTTTACTGGTATATAAACTTCTTAAGTTAGCTAAACATACAACATAATAATAAAAACACCAGGAATTTTTTTGATTCAGCACTCAGCTGGGCCAGAAAAAGACAAATATTATGTGGGAAAACTCAAACTCTTGTTGAAAAACCACGTTTCTATTTTTTTGCACCATGGTTCTTAAACTTGCGTATTTCTCTCTAATCTACAAAAATTGTTCCATCATTCTATAGGTAGCTTTTATTTTGTAGCATAGATATGTTTTCTCAGGATTCATTATGAAGTAAATCAGCTAAAACAGATGCAGTCGATGAGTGGAATGCTTGGTGAAACAGTGGGGGTCGAGGTAGTGACCTCGACTGTGACCTGTGGTATGCTGGCGATACAATACTGGGAAGAAGGCATTTATAGGATTTTAAAATCTAATATGTATTAAGTCTAATATTTCATTTTTTCACTCCTTGCTTCTACCCCCATGAACTTTACCAAACCTGACTCTACGGGTTTGTATGACTCTACACTTTTCAGGCTTTTTTCATTTGGGTGATGATAGCTTCCTATAGGGCTGAGTTGCAATACTACTCTTCACCAATAGGAGCTGCTCTGTAGTAAATGGTACAATCTAGCTTGACTCTTTAGATCCTGACTTCAAATCTCTACGAAGTCCATGCCTTACTTTTGGTTTTAGATTTTTTTTTTAATTGAAGTATAGTTGGTTTACAATGTTGTATATGTTTCTGGTGTACAGCAAACTGATTTAGTTAGACATGGTTTTAGATTCTTTAAGGTGGAGAGTCTGTTTTTGCACAGCTGGGTTGGAGAGATTTTTGGAAAGATGACAGCTCTGATTTGCCACAGATGAGGATCTGTTGTTAAGAGCTGCACATTCTTTCTTAATTCAGCCTCTGAGTCCCTGTACTGAAATCACCCCTCAGTGAAATATTTTTTGACTATCTCCTTCTACAAAGCAGAGTACTGTGGAATCATTCAGAGCTGGGAGTAAGTTACTTAACTTTTTTTAAGCCTCAGTACAACATTATCCTCTCTGAGTCTCAATGTTCCTATCAGTGATGCTCCATTAAGACAGGCTTTTTCTTCTATTTTGCTCAGTGTCATGTCCCCAGTGTCTAGAATACTACTTGGTAAGGCCTAAAGACATATTTATTATATTAATTAATGAATCTGTAATATGACAATAATAATTCTAATAATGCACAGGATTGCTGGGAGGATTAAATAAGATAGTGTAAAACAAGAGGATGCCTGGCATATATAGGTATTTAATAAGCAAGGCTATTATGATGGTCATGTCACTACAGCATAATTACATAGGTGCATGGCTTTCCTCGGTAACCATGAACTCCTCCAGTTCATCACTTTTCCTACCTCAGGACTTGGCAGAAGTTTGGGACTCAGCCTGTGGTGAATGAATGCATAGTTGCTTCTGTTTGTTCCTTCAGGTGTTTCATCGCTGATTTGCCCCACCTGCAGGACAGCTTTGTGGACAAACTTCTTGACCTCATGCCCCGACTCATGACATCCAAACCTGCAGAAGTGGTCAAAATTCTACATACCATGCTGCGGCAGAGTACCTTCCTACACCTCCCCCTTCCAGAGCAGGTCAGCGTCTGTGTCATACCCCTTCAGGCGAAATCCATCCAGAGAGCATCCAAAACTGCTCATCTTGGTGATCTTCTTTGACCAGTGGAGGAGCTGGGTTAGGGCCTTTCCTCTGATTGACTAACATATGTCCACCCATTAGATAAGGAGACAGAAAGGCAAGGATCATGTTTTGTTACCTAGAGATGACCTGGCTTTAGAATCATATTTTCTTCTTGCTTACAGATCCACAAAGCCTCAGCCACCATTATTGAGCCAGCAGGCGAGTCAGACAACCCTTTGCGGTTTACATCTGGGTTGGTGGTGGCCCTGGATGTCGATGCAACCCTGGAACATGTGCAGGATCCTCAGAGCACTGTGAAGGTCCAGGTCTGTCAGGTTTTGGTCCCCATGGAGCTTCTAAACTGACTTTGTGTTGGAACTTTTAACTTTAGCACCCCTGTAATCTCTACCTGAGGGACAGAAACTGGGGAGAGAGAAGAGATAAGTTTTTATGGACAAGAGCCTGGGCGTGAATCCCAGCTCTACTGCTGGTTATGGTCTGGAGGAAGTTACTTTAAACTCTGAACCTTAGATTCTGCAACTGACAAATAGCAATAGTTGACATTGAAATGAAGTGATGTGTATAAAGTTCCTGATCCCCAGTAAGTGTTCACTAAATGACAGGGCCGCTTCTATTCTTATAATGTAAAGTTAAGACTTGGTGTTTTCAGGGCTATAAGCAAACTGTAATAAGTCCTTTTCCGGTTGTGGGTGGGTCAGCTTGGTGAATACAGTTTATGGGTGGGAAAAAGCAGTCACTAGGGAGTATTCTTTCCAAGTTAGATAGATGTACTAGAGAGACAGGAGAGATGCAGTATAGACACTAATCAATTTAATAGTCTGTAGTTAAGCCCCACTAAGAGTCCTACCCATTTACACCCCCACCCCCGCTCCCTCCCTCCTTCCCTTCCATCCGTCCATGCTTACTCTACTGCACATGCTAAGTGCTAGGCAGACATGTCAGAATTCGTGCCCTCAGGATGCTTAGTTTCAGTGAGAGACAGACAAATGGACAGGCAGTTGTAAAACAGAAGTTCAGTCATCAGTTCAGACAGGCACAGGATGAATTAAGAATGTTATGGCCTCTTATTAAATCCAGATTGCTCACACAACATAGATCCAACTTTGGGAGCCACTTGCAACACTGCCTCCTGAAATGAGACCTAACGTTTTAAATAACCTGACCTCTTCTCAAGACTAAGAGACTGGGACTTCCCTGGTGGTGCAGTGGATAAGACTCCACGCTCCCAATGCAGGGGGCCCGGGTTTGATCCCTGGTCAGGGAACTAGATCCCACATGCATGCCGCAACTAAGATTTCATGTGCCTCAGCTAGGGAGCCCACATGCCGCAACCAAGGAGCCCACCTGCCGCAACTAAGTGTCACTGAGTTCAAGCTCGCTCTGCTCACTGCATGACAGGCCAGTGAATCGGGAGAGGAGGTGTTGAGGCAAGGAATACGACTTTATTCGGAAAGCCGGCAGACCAAGAAGATGGCAGACTAGTAGTGTCTCCGAAAAACCATCTTTTCTGGGTTTGGATGCCAGTTTCCTTTATAGAACAGAGAGGGGGAGGAGATGAGGAAGTATAGTAAAAAGGCCATAAGTTTTGCAAATGTCCCCTGGAATGGCTAGCCTCAGGGAGGGGATGTGTTAATTTCTTCTTTCTTGCAGCCATCCACAGGTGGACAGGGTCAGGTTGCTTCCCCCAACAAAGGCACTTTGGTTTAACATTCAGGCAGAGGGACAGGGTTCCCCGAGGCAGGCCATTATGTACAGACAGTATCCTTTTAGTGAACAAGAGCAGGAAAGCAAAGGTTAAAGTAAAAGAAACAGGTCCAACATGTAGCCAGATTTGGCTCTTCCCTGTTACCTAAGGAGCCCACGTACTGCAACTAAGGAATCCACCTGCCGCAACTAAGACCTGGCACAACCAACCAACCAATGAACGAAATAAATAAAGAAAATAAAGATTAAAAAAAAAAAAAAAAAGACTAAGAGACTGGTTCAGTGAGATAATGGACCGATCTACCGACTTAGCTTCTGGATTGTGAAGCTTCTTAGAAGTTTCAAAGGCAGGAATGAAGGGGAACATAATACACCACCCCAAAATAAGCCTTTTTGGCCTAAGGATTATTTTAGGATGATTATTTTTGAGAGGCTGTAGACTGGAAACAGAGTAGAATTGCCCTTTTGTGAGGGAAATTTACATTTATAAGGGAAATCTCCATTTGTAAGGTATCTCCCTCTCAGTTCCAAAAAGGGAAGCAAGACTAAATGTCTAGAAACTCATCAGTGAAGACTATGCCAACTTAAATTTGCATAACACTCGTACCCTTGATTATTGTGTTTTACCTGATAACCTCCCATAACAGGCTCCCTTCCTCTTCAACATCTTTCTTTTGTTTTTAGCTGAATATGGTATTTAAGGTGATGGCTTGGTTAGTTTCAGGGAGTTACTCAGTTTTCCTAGGTCTCTTCCTTATATAGAGGAGACATATTTGTTATTAACTTCTATTTGTTTTTCTCCTGTTAATCTGCCTTTTATTATAGCAGGGTCTCAGCCAAGAACCTAGAAAGGTAGAGGGGAAATTAATTTTTCTCCCCTACAGGGTTATTTCCAATTTTGGCTACTATAAAACCATTCTGCAATATACTTTTAAATATATATATATATATATTTATATATATACACACAAATATATACATATGTGTGTATATATACGTGTGTGTGTGTGTGTGTGTGTGTGTATAAATTATAAAGAGTACTATGGAGAAGCCCTTAATTTGTAGAGTGTGACTAAGGAAAAGAAAGACTTTGTGGAGATACTGTTACATGGATGAGATAAAGGATGATTAAGAGCAAGCGATAGAGGTATTCCAAACAGAAGGAATATGAATAAAAGTTAGGGATGCAATCACCTGCAGTAAGTACAGAAAAATAGCCTGGAGCAGGCAGGGTCGGCTTCCTGGAAGAGAGTAAGGATGAATCAGGCCCTGAAGTCGGTTAATATTTGCCTATGGTGACAGTAGAGGAAAAAAATCTTCTGGCTTCCCAGCAGGAATTATTATAAATCATGAGACCTACAGAGAACTAACTCTGAGCTGCAGTTTTGTTGGGCGGCAGTGTTTTGTTTGTTGGTTTGTTTTCCCCTGTCTACCAAAAATAAATGCACAACCTAGAATTTGAGAGTTATGTTTTTTTTGGCAGACATTCTTAGATTGCAGGTATAGATTGTCGCAAGCCTGGGAGACAGCATCTCAGATAAATGCTGAGAAAACTGTTCGGAAGAGGAAGGGGGAAACCAGGATATATAGGAGTTTTTGCAACAACACCAGGTAGTCGGAACAAAAGACTACTGTTAATAAAAGAAAACTAGATATCTCAAGTTAAGGAATTTAGCACTTTTCTACATAAGGGAAGATGCAAGAGTCTGGACTCATTGAAATCCTTCCTTTGATATGCACCTCAGCTCTCTGGGACCAGTATCCTGTTTCCTCTTCCTGAGTTTCCTCAAGCTGTACCATTGGGGTGGCTGCAGTCTGATGACTGCGGTCATTCCTTGTTTCCTCCCTGAGATCCCTCAGGGCTCACCGCTGGAGGGCGGCTGCGGTTGCTGATGGCCCGAAATCCTTTGTTTACTGATGTGGTGGGCAATGTTTTATTTCTCAGCCCCAACGTTAGTGGTTCTCCACCCTAGCTGCACTTTAGAATTATACAGAAAGTCTTAAAAAGTACTGATGCACGGGGCCTCAGCCTACACCAGTTAAATCAGAATCCTGAGAGTAGGGCCCATGACTACCAGTATTTTTTATTTAAGAGCTCATAGGTGATTCTAATGTGCAGCCAGGGTTGAGAACCCCTGTTTCACATTGTCCTTGGAAAAAGTTCGCTGACCAATTGAGCATAAATGAGATTGCAGGTATAGATTATTTAAGGATCATCTGCTAGACTCTACTGAAAGATCACCTTCAGAGTAGCTCTACTACATGCATGGCCAGACTGTTTGGATACCTCTGCAGGCTGGGAGATGGGGAACTCGCTGCTCAGTCATGGGACAGCCCTGACAGTAGGAAAGCATTGTCCAGTTCAGCTACCATGCCCCAACACTTCCGGACAGATGAGATTCTGGGGCAGGTGGGCTGAGACATGCCTCCCCAGAGTTTCAAAGCTGAAAGACCTGTGTGGTCCCTACTTTACCCCTATCAGTGTAGTCCCGTAGCCCAGGACCTGTGTGTTTCTAGGATATGCTTCATTTGTTCATTTAGCTCATTTGTACACTGTGCAGTATATAATAATAGGCCCTCTACACAGATAGCTGTGAGGTCCCCCTGGGTGTTGAGGAGAGTTCTTTGGCAGCTTGTAAGATTTGAAGAACTGGCCAGTGATTTGAGCACTGAGCACTGTCTCTGTAGAAGGAGATAGATAAACAGCTTCCTAGCTGCTTATGATCTAGTGGAGAGTTACAGAATTATTCTTAATCCTTGGTAGTTGGTGATGGATCCTGGGCCATGATATGATTTGGAGCCAGAGGAAGGAGAGTCATCCTGATGGGGGTGTCTGAGAAGGCTTTTCACATCAGGATTAATATTTTAACCTATCCATGTACTTAATAGAGGCACTTTATTCCTGTCACTCATTCACCATGATTTCAGGAAACATTTATCACATACTGCTTTGTACTGGGGAGGGGGGTAGAGAGATTTCGACAGTGTTGTCCTCCCCTCCAGGAGCAGTTTCGTATGAAGGATAGTGTCTTCTTTTCCTCCTGTTTTGGGGTTCACAGCAGATGTCACCAGCAATTCTGTTAAAAGCTCACAGCTCTTCTGCCTCTTTTTCTCACTTCTGTCACCTCTTAGGTCTCATATCCAGATGGCCAAGCTCAGATGATCCACCCTAAGCCGGCAGACTTTCGGAATCCTGGCCCAGGGCGGCACCGGCTTATCACTCAGGTGTACCTCTCCCACACTGCCTGGACAGGTAAGGAGTCAGTGGGCCAAGGCATTGGTTTTTTTGTAGTTTGAAAAATACGTGATTGAACCAGGCCTGCTGAGGGTTGAACTTGATTTCTTAAGGAGCTTGAAAGCTCAAACTGGGTACATTTAGACTAATTTGCTGCATTGCTTTGATTATACACAGCACAAGATTTTTTCAAAAGATGAAAAGGAGATTACAGTAGAATGGAGTCTCATTGAAAGAACCATGGGCTGGACACCAGGAGACTATTTTCTTATCCTAACACTGCCACTGAATTGCTGTGTACACTTGGACAAGCTACTCTCCCTTCTGAATCTGTTTCCTCACCTTCCAAATTAAGATAACAATTCTTTACTACTTAATTCTGAGGACTACTCTGTCTGGAAATTAAACAGTTTTATATTTCTTACCAGAAATTTACAATCACTCTTTTTTGTGTATGAACAATTCAGTTCATTCCCCCAGAACAAGTAAAATGACAACTGTTCCTGCCTTCCCTTCCCACATGGGCTGGTTTGTGCGGTAATGCAAAGTAAGGTGATCTATTCCTATTTTACCCTGCCATACAGCAACTGAGTAGGACCTTGATAATTTGAGAAGAGACATGGAGGTTACATAAGTATTTTTCTTTCATTTGTAAAGAATAAAACGAGAGAATACAAGTGCAATGACATTACACTTCCAAAGCCTGTAAGGCTGCTTTGGAAACTTTGAAAAAGACTCAGTCTGCAGAACCTAAAATGTGGGAGAGAATTGGCCTCGGTGGTGTTGCGTAAATCACCGAAGGTGATTCAGAAGCATGGTTGTTACTGGAGAAGGTGTTCAATACCACCAAATTTGGTTTATTTTAGAAATAGGTGGATGCCTTCTGGAATTTTCTTTCACTGTATTTTTGAATACATGAGTAACTGTTTTTTGTTTTGTTTTGTTTTTAATTATTTATTTATTTATTTATGGCTGTGTTGGGTCTTCGTTTCTGTGCGAGGGCTTTCTCTAGTTGTGGCAAGCGGGGGCCACTCTTCATCGCGGTGCGCGGGCCTCTCACTATCGCGGCCTCTCTTGTTGTGGAGCACAGGCTCCAGACGCGCAGGCTCAGTAATTGTGGCTCATGGGCCTAGTTGCTCCGCGGCACGTGGGATCTTCCCAGACCAGGGCTTGAACCCGTGTCCCCTGCATTGGCAGGCAGATTCTAAACCACTGCGCCACCAGGGAAGCCCTACATGAGTAACTGTTTATTGCCATTATTAATGGTTTTCCTCTGTCAAGGGTGTTAGGCAGGTATAGATGACTTTATAAAGTTTTCACAAAGAGGAGGTGGTGCTGTTGAGTGTCAGGGCAGCCCCTTCGGGGGTCCAGCAGGCCTGGCAAAATTGAGGGAGCAGATCCAGCAATGCCCTTACCCAGAATCTGCCTCTCTGAGTGTCCCTCAATCCATATCCTTGCTGCTTGCCACAGTGCAAGTCCACAGAAACGTAGAGTTCCTTATTTTAATCTCTTGTGGTGAAGGGATCCTAGATATGGGGAAAGAAATGCTGTAGGACAGCGTTGTTTTGCAGGGTTAAGACTGAGGGAAGCAAAACAGCATGTTAGAGCTCAGAAGAGCTTGAAAGGTTTTGAGGGGCATATTGACTTGCCCCTGGCCACACAGCAGGTCATTGCCTGAACCAGGCCTACAATTCGGGCTGTCCTGAGCCTGAAGAATTGTAATTCATCCAGGATCACCTCCTCTGAGAGGTTGCTACTTAGTCACAATTACAAATCTCTATTTTAATTCTCTGCTCTGCACTTATTAGTGTCAGATGTTTTCTCATTTGTTTATTGACTTTCTCTCCAATTAGAATGTAGGCTCCTTGAGAACAGGGAACTTGCTCGTCATCTTTAACCTCTGTGTCCCTAGTGCCTGACATGGAGTAGGTGCTCAACAAATAATGAAAACTGAATATAGGATTTTAAATTTGCAATTAAAATTCATTTAATTCTTAGGCAACTTTGTGGTGGGAATTAGTATTCTGCTCTTAATTTTGTAGATGCATAAGTGGAGGCCCATGTAGCTGAACAGTAATGGCACTGAGGCTGGCACGCAGAGTTCCTAACTCCTAAATCCCTTGGTTTTTTCACTGTACCATCCTCCCATCTGACCTGGGACACTAAAGTGAAACGTGTTCTCATTCTGAAGGTGCCAGCACCTCTTTCTCCTAATCCAGGAGATGGTGCCTGGTATTGGTAAGGGGCCCCTCCATCTAGTCCCTCAGCTCCCTACCAAGGGCCTCTCCTTTGGGAGACAGAATGCTGCCAGGTCACAAGGTTTGAGTCACATAGACGAGTTTCCAAATTCTGCCTTACTTGCTGTGTGATCCTGAGAAAGTTATTTAACCTCTCTATCTCATTTTCCTTTAAGATTGGAGTAATAATATATACCTCATAAAGACATATTCTTCCAAGCACGATAAATAGGTAGCATGATTTTTCCCAGATGATCTTTTGTCTCTTTTTCCCACTGTCTCTTTCCCTCTTGTTTCTTCTCCCTGCTCCTTTCAGCTGTTGGCAGTGGCTTGAATTGCCAGTCTTCCCACGTGCTGGTGAGAGAAGGCATAATGACCAGATGGGGTTTAGTCCTCTGACCTTACCAGTATTTGGCTCCTGAAAGTGCTGTGAGAGCCAGGGCTAGATTGTGGTTCAGGGGTTGGCAATAGCCATCTAGGACAAGAAAGGAGAGCATAGTGGGAGAGCTGATACTGGAGCCTAGTACCAGAAAGCAGTGCTAGTTTCATTACAGATACACTCCAGGCTGGTAAAAGGCCCCATGTGAAAAGGTGATGCTGAGGTTGCTCTCTGGGGTTGGCTAGGTTGCTCTGGTTGCCTGCCAGCCTTTCCCTTCCTGGAGGACAGCAATCTACTCTGTATTCTGATCCCTAGGGAGAAGTCTGGAAGTAACCAGGAACACATCTGGGGAGGCATTGAGAAGTCCTGGGACCTCTGCCCTTGTTCATTTAGATCCATCCAGCCCTCATTCCTGCCCTGTAAACCTCTTAGCCTTGGGCTCATCTTTAATACTTGCACCTTTCATGAGATTACCCAGTCACACAAAATCAAGGAGGACACCCAAGCTAGCGGTGTTCTTGGCCTCTGCACTTGCCCTTATGTTTTTCTGAAATCCTCTCCCCCTTCTTTATGGAAGCCACATGGTGAATAGAAAGATTAGTTGCGGGGCTTCCCTGGTGGCGCAGTGGTTGAGGGTCTGCCTGCCGATGCACGGGACACGGGTTCGAGCCCTGGTCTGGGAAGATCCCACGTGCCGCGGAGCAGCTGGGCCTGTGAGCCACAACTACTGAGCCTGCGCGTCTGGAGCCTGTGCTCCGCAACGAGAGGCCGCGACAGTGAGAGGCCCGCGCACCGCGATGAAGAGTGGCCCCCGCTCGCCACAACTGGAGAAAGCCCTCGCACAGAAATGAAGACCCAACACAGCCAAAAATAAATAAATAAATAAATAAATTTATTTAAAAAAAAAAAGAAAGAAAGATTAGTTGCTTCAGTTTATGAACTGAGCTCAAATTCTGTCACTGGTGTGGATTTGGGTAGTCACTTAGAACCTCTCAGAGTCTTGGGACTTTTTTGGGATTGTGACAGTCTTTCTTTCATGGTGTGGCAGGGTAAGAACTCTTGGGGTTATATGCTTGGCACAGAGCAGGTGTTCCATTCCAAAGCCTTCCTGAGCTCCCTCCTCAGTACCTCTTACGGACTAGAGTGTGCACTGTGCTCCAGTGCAACTGTCTCTGCCTCCTCAGCCAAACAGCAACTTGAGGGAGGTCTTACTTATTTTTGCTGGGGCCTGCCACATGAAGACACCAGATCAGTATTGTAATGTCATGTCATGAAAGAATGGAAGGTTCAGTGACGTGATTTTAGGTCCCTGAAATATATTCCTGTTCAGTAGTGAGAGTTTTCTGTCCAAACTATTTCCTAATGAAAGGCTTCCTCTCCGCTAATGCGGTAGAGTCCACTGTGCATGTAGCCCTCAGGCCTGAGATCAGCTGTGCAGAAAGAGCATGATTATCTGGGTACAAGAATTGGCCACATGCCTGTACTTTGTGACCCTCTGTCTTGAGGCTGGAAGGCCTCTGTGGAAGAGGCCTTTTTAGCTTGCTTTCTGAACATCTCAGCAGCATGGCTCTGAGCTGCAGGGAGCCCAAGAGACTGGAGGAGGAGGTGGCAGTGGCAGAGAAGCAGCAGTAAATCTGCAGGCTTAGGAACAGCCTCACTATATTCAGGCTGGAGAAGTGTTTTTGTATGCTGATGGGGGAAGGGAGGGATGCAGACAGATGAAGAAATGTTCTTGAAACTCTACTGCTTCTATCTTTGATGTTGCTGTTACTTGACATTTCATCCCAATTCCTAGGTGTTGCCCCATCAAAGAGGATTTTTGTCTTTTTTTCTAGAACCGTGCCAGGTGGAAGTGAGACTGCTGCTGGCCTACAACTCCAGTTCACGCATTCCAAAATCCCCCTGGATTGAGGGTGGTGAGATGTCATCCCAGGTGGAAACCAGCATCGAGGGCACCATCCCCTTCAGCAAGTCTGTAAAAGTTTACATAATGCCTAAACCCGCAAGGCGCTGAGTCACAAGTAGTCTTTACAGCCATGGCCTAAAAGGCCCTTTTTGGGATCAGAGTGAGCCAGAAGCCTGGAGCATTTCACCTGGACATGGTATATAGGCATAAGGAAGAACATGTGACCCTTATAGTCTCATCTGGTATCGAACATTGGATAAATTATTTTGCATTAAGAAAACAAAAACCTTCAAGTCTATCCCATCCCCCACCCCCTACCTCCCTAGCCTTGCCCCCAGTAAAGTTGAGACACCAAGCTGTTCTAGAAATCTGTGTAGCTATAGGTTCAACATTTATACGGCAGGCCTACATTCTTCAGGTGTGAAACAAAAAGATCCAATTTTCTAGCCCCTTCCAAAGAACCAGTTATTGGAGCCATAATCTTATTTCTTAAAGCAATAGTCTGTTTGCCAGGGCCAACTCCAAAGCAGCTTTCACAGCTGTACTTTTTCACCACCGACAGTTCCTGAAGGGCCCTAGACTTTCGTTATCTTGCTGAGAGTCTCCTTCCTTAACTCAGGCAATAGCTGGCCAAGGACTGAATGAACAGCTGAAGAATGAATCACTTTCATCCCTCAGGGAAATTCTTGATCTTGCCTGCCATTATCCTTAGAACAAAAATCTGAGAGAAGGGCCATATTTTACAAAAGAAACCAGGATTATGGGAAAGAGGGACCCAGTGTAAGAAACAAAGTCATTTCCCACTACTTCTCTGATGACTCCAGCGCTGGAGCTGCATGTGAGCTGAAGGTGCAGCGGGGGTCTAAGAACAGTAAAGGCTCCAGAGATGTGAACCACGTGAGGGCCTGTGCTATGTTCTTTACCTGTCATTTTATCCTTGCAACAGCCAAGTGAGACTAAGAGGTTAAGTCACTGGTAGGAAAACTGTAATAACGCCTTTACTCATTCAAATCCAAGATGATTCCAAAGGCCTGAGCTATACCATATGGAAAAGAACCTTCAGATTTTCTCTCTGTGCCTCAGTTTTTTCATCTGTAAAACAGAGGTAATTATACCTTAAGGGTTGTTGAATGGGTTTAATTAAGTAATGCTTGGCAAATCTGAATCTTTGGCCAGTCTTGATCATATTTGGTACTTGGAAAGCTTAATAAAAATAACAAGAGCATACAATTACTCAGAGGCAGAGCTGGAATTTGAATTCAAGCATGTTTGACTTTTGGTTTAATATACCTAATGTGTGCCCAGCAGTGTTGTAAGCCCTTTACATGAATTAACTCATTTAATCCTCAAAACTACCCTATGAAGTAGGTACTGTTACATTTATTCTATAAACAAGGCAGTTGAAGTTCAGAGAATTTAAAGAAACCAGGATTATGAGAAAGAGGGATCCACTATAAGAAATAATATTGTGAACTACATCTCTGATGACTGCAGTGTTGGAGCTGCCTAGTTGGCCTAGGACACACAACTAGTAAATGACAGAGCTGGGATTTGAACCCAGGCAGTCTGGCTCTGGGAGGTTATAACTGCTGTAGAGGGACGAAGGGAAGAAGATCACCTCCATGGGGTTTACTTTCCTAGTGTGCTCGTCGCCTGTTTAGTACATCTCAGTGGTGCGCCATCAGTGGGCTCTCGTGTGTCAACAGATGCCCTAAAGAAAATAGCCTGCCTTGGAGATAAAGTGAAGCTTAAAGCTAGGCTGAATCATACCATGGCCCTGACACAAAGCCCCTAATGATGATTACTGAGTTGAAGCACAGATGAAAACATCAAGACCCATCGCTGCCAACTGAGCCTTTGATGCCATAGCTGTAGAAAGCCTTCCAAGGGAAGAATATGCTGAATCCTTTTCAGATACACTACTCCTTTTATAAAAATCCTTCTGGGTCATTCCCCATTTTACAGGTGGGGAAACGGAGACTTAGAGGTAATGTCTTTCTCCTAAGGGGCAAGGGTGGGATTTGATCCTAGGTCTTAAAACCCAAAATAGTACTTTTCCCACCAAAGGTGGAGAAACACGAAGGGGCAAAATTTACCTTAGTATCAGGATGAGTTTTTAAGAATTGAATGGGCTGCATTAGGAGCAGCCTTATTCTTACACTAATGAGCGTAAGAATTGAATGGGCTGCATTAGGAGATAAGGAGTTTTCCATGCTGGATGTGTTCAAGCAGAGGTTGAACAAGCTCCTGACAAGTTTGTCGTAAAGGAATTCAAGTATCATATGAGCGGTTGGGCTTAACCTTTTAAATTCCTTTTACTCTGAATTCTCTGTGAATTATGAGAATCTTGATTTTTCTGACAGAAACCTGGAAGGGAGCATAAAGATGGCTCCGGTGTGGCACGCTCATTTATAAGTGAATGTGCAAGCCCAGAAAGACTGAGTTAGTAGAAGCAAGTCTGGAACCCAGGCCTCTCAGTCTAATACGGTTTTCATGACAGGGATCTGTTGTTCTGCCTTTTCAGTGGCCAACTATGTACCTTGTCAAAGCCAGAAACTGTGTCACATTGGACTCTATCCTTACGCCTCATATAAAACCAGCCATCAAGTCCTTTAGATTCTGCTTCCTTAAATGTTTCAATCCTCTTCTTGATTTGGTGGTTCTGTCTTGATGCAGCCTCATCATCACTCCTAAGGTATGGGATTAGCTTCTTAATGAGCTACTTGCTTCAAATCTTGCCCCCTTCAGTCTACTCTTCACACAGCTGCCAGAGTAATCTTTCTAAAACCCTGATCTGATCACACCATTCCCCTGCTTTAAACCCCTTTAAGTGGGTCACTTCTGGCCCCAGGATAAAGTCTAAACTCCTCTCCTTGAAGGCTCTTTATGCCCCTTGTGTCCTCTCCAGCCTCATACTCTGTGCCCCAAACATTCTCTACTTCTCCAGCTGTAGAGGATTATCTGTAGTTATTCCCAATACTTAACCATGCTCTCTCTTGCTTCACACCTTTGCACTTGCTGAGCCCTGGAATGTCCTCTTCAGATTGTCTCCTATGGTTCTTTTCTTTTCATTCTTCAGGACTGAGCCTCATTCTGGAACCTATCTATGTCTCCTGTGGGCTTGGTGCGTTGCACAGCCTCCTATACATTCTTCAAGCATGATATTTATTGCAGGTTCACAAATGCCAACCTCTGAAGCAGGTAGGCAGGGAAAAAAAAGGGGTCAAGTGGCTTTGTCAATCTAATAAATGCATCCTAGGTAATTTTCATGAATGTATTTTTCAAAATTATGAAAAATAATAATCCTTGTACAAATTAAAAAAGGGGGGGGTTGTCAAGTGACCTGGAAGAAGATAACAGAGACTTGAGGAATCAGCACATTCTCTGTCAGAAGAAGGCAGTTGCTATTCAGCTCCAGTCAGTTCATAGGTATGGGCCTGGTGATGTCAGATTTTCTGATTCTTCCAGAAAAGCCAGAAACCTGCATTTTCATGTGAAAAATAACCACATTAAAAATTTTGGTAACTAAATAAAGTAAATGTTAAAATTACTCTGAGACAAACAAAACCTGTCTCCAGGTAGATTTGTGCCAGTTTGAAACTTCTGCATCGTCACTGCATATTTACATGTCTGTTTCTTCCAACCACTCTGTGAATAGCTAGACTGTAAGAATGTCTGTGTTGTATCCCCAGCATAGCTCCTGGCACATACCAGGCAAGGAAAGAAGGAATGAGTCCGTGAATCCAGAGCAAGTTTAGCAGTACCATGACTTGCCTGCAAAACCCAGCCCTGAGAGTCGGGTTTCTGAAAGGACTTTATATTTGGCTTTGACATGATTGACCTCAGCAAACAATTATGGAGAAGGTACACACCTAGCACTTGACAGACTGCTCGTCTTAGGAACCGCTCAAGCTAGAAGAAATTAAATGTGGGCAGAGTGAGGGCTGTGCAAGCAACTTACAAATTGAATCAAAGGGTTTAATGATTAAGACATGGGACTAAGTATAGTGTCATGGAAAAAGAGCTTCTCTCCAGGCTCTGCAAATTGCCAGCATTGACCATGCAGAACAGATTCAGAAGTAGGGGCTATCAGCAGGTTCTGTACAAAGTTTAATAACCTCACTGTCAGGTACTTCTGTCTCAAAGAAGTTTGTACTAAGTTCTGTTTAATGTAGAGACAACTCACTTAGGAACATTGATTACACCCACACCTAATTCAACACCCACTGGAGCTGTCTCATCTTACATTTGACAAAAAAAATTTTTTATTGCATCAACCAGAGAAACAGTCTAAATTTTATCAAACATCCTTCCTAGCTATATATGTGTCTGGCTTTATGAGCTGAGGGAACTGAGATCTAGAAACATCCTGTCATCTGACAAATGGCTGGTTGTAGAAAGGGCACTGAGCAAGACCTTCTCAGACCTCTAGGCTGAGTCTCAGGTCTGTGAGGATCTCTCTCCCACGGGCCTCCTAAGGTGGTAGAAAGAGATCAAGACACAGCATCGGGTTCTAATCCTCCCTTTGCCACTTTCTTGCTGGGTAAGCTTAGAAATTAGATCACTTTCCATTCCAATGGGCTTAGCTCATCTTTTCTGGCCAGGCCACATCTTAAGTTGCTGTTCAGTCTACGGATTGGCTGTCCTGAGGTCAGATGCCCAGTGGGGCCAGTCAGGCAACAGGATCATGTGGAGCAAAGATCAGCTTTCTGGGCTGTGGCTTCAACAAGGGCTGGGGTGGAGCAATTTTATTTAGTTATGACCATGATAGATACCATCCCTAATAAATAGTTCCCAAATGTTTGGTGAATAAATGAACCTCTTCTTGTCCTTTAAGACTTGTGTTACATCCTTAGTGATGTCTTCCCTAATTTTCCTCCCATTCTGGTAGAATAAGTTAGTCCACCCTTTGTGCCACCACTGGACCTTGTAACTAGTATAATGTTAACACACTGTATCATTACTGTCTTGTTTATTTGTTTCTCTCTCACATAACTCCTGAGGGCAAGAACTGTATCATTCCTGTACCCCTAGGATCCAGCAATAATTGGTCATAAGAATATTAGTAAGAGACTCTCGTAAATGAATATAAAAGAGAATTACTGAATAAATGAGAGAATAGAGTAGATAATTCCTTTGGGCTCCAACATTCTATGAATCTATGAAGTTATAAGCTGATATATTAAGAACCATAAAATGAAACCAGTTAGCTTTACACAGCAGCCCCATTAGGAGAAAGATACTGACAATGGTTTCAATTTATTGAGTCCTTACTACAGGCCAGGCAATGTGCCAAGACTTTCTATGAATTACCCAACTTAACACCTATGATAACTCCAGGTACTGATATGATCCCTATCTGACAAATGAGAACAGTGAAACTCTGAGAGATTAAATAAATGCCCAACCAGTGAGTGGCCGTGAAAGCCACAGTTCAAAGTCAAGGCTATCTGACACCAAAGCTGATACTCATAACTCTTTAAAGAGGGGGAAATTGAAAAATAAGGTAATGCTGATTACTATTATAATTCTGTCAGTCTATTCTAAGGCTTCACAAAGGCCACCTGGTATTTAAAAGAGCAAAGGCTATCCATGCCAGTAGGGACCATTAAAAGGCATTTAGTCCAGCCCCATCATTTTATAGTGAGGGAATCTGAGGCAGAGAGAACTGTCTGGCAAGGCTCAGGTTTAGTTAGTAGAACAGCCTGCCTAGAACCCTAGTATCAAGGCATAGCTCCTTTTACTGTTATTGAAGTGTTGCCTCAGTTCATTCAGGGCTCTACTCATATGTCATTGCACAAAGACACTTTCCCTGACCACACATCTGAAATAGCCCCATCACTCTTTTTCTTATCTTGCTTTATTTTTCTTCATAACATTCTACTTATATTATGTATTTGTTTACTTGTTTATTTTGCCCACTAGAATATAAGCTTCATGAGCACAAGACTTTTATTGCTGTTTCTCTGGAGCCTATAGCAGTGCCTGGCATATAAGGTACTTAATAAAAATTGGTTGAATTGATGACTAGACATTCCAAAGCATCAATTGCAATGTGATTTTAATGCACTGAAACTTTTCTTTGGCTTTCAAACTTCAAGTCAGAAGGCTTTCTTTATTTTTGCCTTTATTTTCGCTTACTTCTGGCCTAACATTTGCCACAATATTAAACTTTGGTAAACTTCTGTCTCCTCCCCTGATTTTCAGCCACCACCCCCCCACCCCCCAGGACAGGGACCTTGCCTAAGTCATCCATGCATCCCAAAGCCTAGCACAGGACCTGGCACAAGCAGCTGTTCAAAAATGCTTGGGGAGGCTGGAGTGGACAGAGGTAAGAGTGACAGTCACAGGCATCATTGCTTAGTGATTTATTCTCTTAAGGCTCCATCAGCAGGTGGAATGGAAGACCCCTCCCACCCTGATGCCTTGGGTAACCAAGGCATTATACTCCTTCACTGCCTGCTCTGTCTGGAGGACCCGCACATCAATGCCTTTTTTCTTGAGGTATTCCACGGTTGATAGGGGTACCTGGGAAGAAGGAAAAAGATGAGTAAATCAGGGGGAAAGGCCCCCAGGATTCCCTTTCCTGCTATGAGGCAAGTATATTCTACAGAACTGGACAGTGACAACTATCACTCCTCAATCACCCGGCGTGTCACCAGTCCAGAATTTGGCAGTGAGTCCCAAGGAGTCAAAAAGGCTTCTAAGAAGTTAACAGAAGTACCGTGAAACATGTGCAAACAGCTCAGGTGAAATGGAAACTGCAAAGAGCATGGATTTTGGAGTCAGACAGTCTTGAATTTAAGTCCTTACCAGCAGTGTGACTTTGGGTAAGTGAATTAAATTCTCTGAGCCTTTGTTTCCATGTATGTAAATAGGGATAGCAAAACCTGCTTACAGGGTTGGTATGAGAATGAATTCAGCTAAGGTATGTAAAATGTTAAATGTTTGAGTCAGTCCAACCTGAGTCTAAATTCTAACTTTGCTGTGTACTAACCAAGAGACCTTTTGAAAGTCTTTCAACTGCAGTTTCCTCCCCTATAAAACGGGGATGATACTACTTACAATCAAACGGTTGGTGTGAGGATGAAGTTTTATGAATGTACGTACACTGCAGCTCAAATGCAAATGTCTTCTCAGAAAGGCCTTTCTTGAACACCCCATTTAGAGCAGCCCCTCATAAGTCACCATTTTCTTCACAGCACTTACTATGACCTGAAATTGTCTACATTTTTATTATCCATGAGGGCCATGAACCTTGTTTGCCTTGTTTAGCTTGTCCCTGGTACCTAGAATAGTGTCTGCCCCATAGAAGGTGCTGAATAAATATTTGTAAATGAATTTATATAGAAGATTCTCAGGAGTGGCAGCTATTATTGGATATTTTCTCAACTCTGGCTTGTCTTCAATATTATTTTAAATAGATTTTAATTAGACTCTGCCTTGTCAGAAGGAGCTCTGAGTGAAATGTTTTTTAAAATGCCCTGCATTACTTTTTTATATGTTTGAACAATTTTATAATAACAGTAGTCTTACAGATAGGGATCATTTTAATGGAGGAAAAAACTAGGTTAAACTAAAAAATATAAATAAAGGGCACCTCCATCAGTAGGGAACTGGATTTTAGGACATCTGTATAAAGGACAGAATGAGGTAGATCTCTATAAACTTATGTGAAAGGCTGTCCATAATGCAATAATGTAAGTGAATAAAAAGTTACAGAACAATATGTATAGAGTGATCCTATTTATGTAAAAACATGTATATCAGTATGTGTAAGTGTATATATATTTGCAGATGCATAGAGAGAGCATTGGAGCAGTTATGATTGGGAAGGGGAAATCTTTCACCTTTTTAATTCTACATTTCTGCATTGACTCTTTTACAACAAGCATGTACTATTTCTATAAGTACAATAAAAATAAACTTTCTTTTTCTGAAAGGGGAAAACGGCTTAACTTGAATGTGCCCAAGAAAAGAAAAATTAAAAGTACTGTAAAAATGGAAAGTAATGTAAAAATCTAAAGAGCCAAATATTGATAGCTGTAGAGCTTAAAAGAAATTCCAGGATTGAGGAATTTCTGAAAAATAGTTGAAACAGCACAGGCCTATGATTAGAGACTGGAGAGTCCAACCCTGATGAGGAAGAAGAGTGCACAGCCACTATTTTATCCTGGGCCGTCCACTGGCTCAGCAAAATGAGGGTGCATGATATATAGAGATGAACTTCCAAGAAGGACATATCTCTAACATAAAGATCCAAGAGATTACCAGAAGTCCTCAGGAATGCTGTGCTCACCAATACCTACCTTCAAGGCCTCACTCATCCCTCGGCCAATGACAAGGATCTGCACACCCTTCTCGACAACTTCCTCCACATCTGCAGGCTGCACACCAGGAGAATGCTGGACATGGAAAGAGAAAGTATACCAGCTACCTGCTCTTTTCATCTTTCTTTGCGATCAGCATTCCTGTTAGAGTCATTCATTCACCGAACAAATGTTTACTGAGGTTTACTCTATGCCAAGCCTCACTAGGGCCCTGGGAATAGCAGAAGATACAGTACTGCCCTTATGGAGCTCTAAGTCTAGTGAAAAATATAGAAGACTACAAAGATATTTCAGTAGTTTTACAAGTGCTACAAAGAAGTACGTTCAGGGTGTAGTGAGAACATACAGAAAGGGCACCTAATTCAGACCTGGGGAGTCAGGGCAGGGAGTCAGGGAAGACACCCCAGAGGACGTGACCTTTAAGCTGACACCTAAAGGACAAACAAGAATTAGCCAGGTTAAAGGAAATCAGGGGAACAAGGCATACCAAATACAGGGAATAGCATGAACTAAGGCTCAGAGGAAAGAGCAACCTAGTGAACTACAATTAGTTCCATATGGCTGAAGTGTAAGTGACAAGTGAGTGGAAAGAGATAAAGTGGGAGAAGAAAGCACCTGCACACCATACCAAAACTTGGAAAGCTCCATACTGTTTCCTTTTTGTGATCCCCTTTCCCACTTAACTCCAGGAAAACTTTGATGCTTTAAAACCTATCTATCACTCTGTAAAGTCTTCCCAGATTCTCCCAGGGATATTTAAGGTAAGGTGTTTAATGAACATTAATCCAACGTTAAAGGATGGTGGCTTCTGAACTGCTTCCACATCAGCAAAGGGGATACAAGAGTTAGAGTTTGGTAAATACCAGCCCAACTATTGGGGAGTGAATAAGAGTGGAAAATTGTCATGGAAGACATGCTGTTCTAACTGCGTCTTGAAGTATAACTAGGAGTATGCCTTGATGCAGTGGTTGTAGAAGGGGTACATTCTAATCATAGTTAGACATGGTTTAGGGAAAGAGCTGCTGAATATACCAAGACAACAACAAATGTACCAAAGAAAGAAGGGTTTTTCAGTCTAAAAAGCTGATGGTTTAGAGAAGATAGGATTGAAATTTATTATAAAAGGTATAAGAAGAACAAATGAGTATTTTTATTAAATCCTGGAATAATAATATCTTACATGTTTATAGTTGCAATTTTCATAATACAGCTATAGAAATTATTCCATGTGATCTGCATTAATAGTAGCACAAAAGCTTCCATTCTCCTTGTTTTATAGATAAAGAAACTGAAGCTCACAAAATATATACACGTTAGCCAAGATGACACAATTACTAAGTAGCAGAGTTGGGATTTGAACAGAAACATGTTCACCTTTGGTTTAATGCACTTTATTAGAATACTGTAACCTAGGGAGCAACCTTGAAACTTGAAAGAACTAGCCCTAATGACCACAGAGTTCTGCTTAAGCCCAGTGCCTGGCCCATTGTAGGCACACAATAATTGTTACTTTAAGTGTAACCTGAATCTTCCCTAAGGCAATTGCCTGCCACCCACACACACACATGAGCTAAAAAACCAATAAAGGAGACAGACTGAAGTATTAAAAAATACTTGATTAACCCCCCTAAAAATGCAGGAATAAAAAACATGAGGACAAACAGAAAACAAATAGCAATATGTTAACACTTAAACATAACTGTAGCAGTAATTAACTTTAAGTGGACTAAATAGTTTAATGAAAGGCAAAGATTGAGTTAAAAAGCAAGACCCAACTAAACACTACTTACAAGGTATATACTTGAAATATAAAGGCATAAGTTGAAAGTAAAAGGATAAAGAAAGATAAAAAAGGCAAACACTAAGAAAGCTGGTGTGGTTATATTAATATCAAGATAGAAAGTATTACTAGAGATAAAGAGTTTCATCTCATGATACTTAAAGGACCAATTCATTAAGAAAAACATAACAACCCAAATCTGTACACTCTTAGTGAAAGAGCTACAAAATATATGAAAACAAAAATAACAGATCTGGGACTTTCCTAGTGGTCCAGCAGCTAAGAATCCGCCTTCCAATGCAGAGGATGCAGGTTCAATCCCTGGTCTGGGAACTAAGATTCCACATGCGGCGGGGCAAATAAGCCCATGTGCCACAACTACTGAGCCTGTGCACCACAACTAAAGAGCCCCTGTGCCACAACTACAGAGCCCATACACTCTGGAGCCACAACTAGAGAGGAGCCCACATGCCACAACTAGAGAGAAGCCCGCACACTGCAAGGAAAGATCCTGCATGCCGCAACTAAGACCCGACACAGCCAAAAATAAATAAATAAATAAATAAATAAATAAATATTTTTAAAAAAACAAATAAAAATAACAGAACTAAGGAAAGAGACGAAACCACTGTAGTTGGATTTTTTAAAAAATATCTTTATTGGAGTATAATTGCTTTACAATGGTGTGTTAGTTTCTGCTTTATAACAAAGTGAATCAGCTATACATATACATATATCCCCATATCTCCTCCCTCTTGCATCTGCCTCCCACCCTCCCTATCCCACCCCTCTAGGTGGTCACAAAGCACTGATCTGATCTCCCTGTGCTATGCGGCTGCTTCCCACTAGCTATCTATTTTACATTTGGTAGTGCATATATGTCCATGCCACTCTCTCACTTCATCCCAGCTTACCCTTCCCCCTCCCCATGTCCTCAAGTCCATTCTCTACGTCTGCGTCTTTATTCCTGTCCTGCCCCTAAGTTCTTCAGAACCCTTTTTTTTTTTTTTAGATTCCATATATATGTGTTAGCATACAGTGTTTGTTTTCCTCTTTCTGACTTACTTCACTCTGCATGACATACTCTAGGTCCATCCAGCTCTATAGTTGGAAATTTTAAAACCTTCTCTCAGTATTTGATAGAACACATAGACAAAGAGTCTAATTAAGGAAATGGGAGCTTTTAGCAACACTATCAGTTAATTTGACCTAATAGACATTTATAGGTTACTACACCCAACAACTGCAGAATACACATTGTTTTTTCAAGTGTACATGGAACAGTCACTAAGACCTTATGCTGACATAAGTCTCAGTAAATTTCAAAGAAAGGAAATAACAGAGAATATGATATATGACAAAATAGATTTGTTGATAACAATAAGATATTTAGAAAAGACAAATAATTGGAAATTGAGCAACAAAGTATTTTGAACTAAAGGGTAAAGGAAAAATACATCAAGATTTGTGGAATACAGCTATATAATGCTTATAGGCAAATTTATCACTTTAAATACTTATAATAGAAAAATCATTGTCTAAAATCAATGGTGTAAGCCCCCACCTTAAAAAGCTAGGAGAAGAGAAGCAAATCATATCCAAAGTAAGCAGAAGACAATAATGAATATATGTGTGTAAATCAATGAAATGGGAAAGAAATGATAGAGAAAAGTCAACAAGGCCAAAAGTTGGTTCTTTGAAAAGATTAATAAAATTGAAACCATTGTAAGACTGATCAGGAAAAAAAGAGAAGATACAAATCATAAATACCAGGAATGAAGGGGACATCACTATAGATCATACAGATAGCAGAAGAAAAATTTTAAAATTTGGGAATAAATTTACACTAATAAATGTGATAACTTAGAAGAAATGGACAGATTTTTTTGGAAAGACACAACTTATTAAAATACAAGAAGAAAATCTGAATAGTCCTATAGATGTTAGAAATTGAATTTATAATTTAAAACCCACAGAAAAAATTATAGACACATATGATTTCAGTGGTGAATTCTATTTTAAACATTTAATGAAAATACTCAACAAAACATTAGCAAATGCAAGGTTGGTTCAATATTTTTAAAATCAACGTAGTTCACCACAAAGTAGAGAAGAAAAATTATACAGTCGTGTCAAATGATGCAGAAAAAGCATTTAACAAAGTTCACCATGTATTTTTTTTTTTTTAATTTTTTTTTTTTATGTGGGATCTTCCCGGACCAGGGCTCGAACCCGTGTCCCCTGCATTAGCAGGTGGATTCTTAACCACTGCGCCACCAGGGAAGCCCTCACCATGTATTTATGATTAAAAAAAAATAAAACTCTCAGAAAACTAAACTAGAATAGCCAAGATATGGAAGCAACCTAAATGTCCATCGAGAGATAAATGGATAAAGAAGATGTGGTACACGCACTTACGGCCACCTAATCTATGACAAAGGAGGCAAGAATATACAATGGAAAAAAGACAGTCTCTTCAATAAGTGGTGCTGGGAAAACTGGACAGCTACATGTAAAAAAATGAAAGTAGAACACTCCCTAACACCATACACAAAAATAGACTCAAAATGGATTAAGGACCGGACACTATAAAACCCTTAGAGGAAAACATAGGCAGACCACTCTTTGACATAAATCACCGCAAGATCTTTTTTGATTCACCTCCTAGAGTAATGAAAATAAAAACAAAAATAAACAAATGGGATCTAATTAAACTTAAAAGCTTTTGCGCAGCAAAGGAAACCATAAACAAAATGAAAAGACAGTCCTCAGAATGGAAGAAAATATTTGCAAATGAAGCAACTGACAAGGGATTAATCTCCAAAATATAAAAACAGCTCATGCAGCTCAATATAGAAAAAAAAACAATCCAATCAAAAAAATGGGCGAAGACCTAAATAGACATTTCTCCAAAGAAGACATACAGATGGCCAACAGGCACATGAAAAGATGCTCAACATTACTAATTATTAGAGAAATGCATATCAAAACCACAATGAGGTGTCACCTCACACTGGTCAGAATGGCCATCATCAAAAATTCTACAAACAATAAATGCTGAAGAGGGTGTGGAGAAAAGGAGACCCTTGTACACTGTTGGTGGGAATGTAAATTGGTACTGCCACTATGGAGAACAGTATGGAGGTTCCTTAAAAAACTAAAAATAGAGCTACCATATGACCCAGCAATCCCACTCCTAGGCATATATCCGGAGAAAACCATAATTCAAAAGGATGCATGCACCCCGATGTTCAATGCAGCACTATTTACCATAGCCAGGGCTTGGAAGCAACCTAAATGTCCATCAACAGAGGAATGGATAAAGAAGATGTGGTACATATATACAATGGAATATTACTCAGCCATAAAAAGTAACAAAATAGTGCCATTTGCAGAGACGTGGATGGACCTAGAGACTGTCATACAGAGTGAAGTAAGTCAAAAAGAGAAAAACAAATATAGGATAATATCGCTTATATGTGGAATCTAGAAAAAAGGTGGAGATGAACTTATTTGCAAAGCAGAAATAGAGTCACAGATGTAGAGAACAAACTTATGGTTGCCAAGGGGGGAAGAAGGGTGGGATGAATTGGGAGATTGGGACTGATGTATATACACTACTATGTATAAAATAGATAACTAATGAGAACTTACTGTATAGCACAGGGAACTCTACTCAGTGCTCTGTGGTGACCTAAATGGGAAGGAAATCCAAAAAAGAGTGGATATATGTATATGTACGACTGATTTACTTTGTTGTACAGCAAGAAACTAACACAGCATTGTAAAGCAACTATATTCCAATAAAATTTAATTGAAAAAGTTCAGGACTTCCCTGGTGGCGCAGTGGTTAAGAATCCACCTGCCAATGCAGGGGACACGGGTTCAAGGTCTGGTCCAGGAAGATCCCACATGCTCAGAGCAACTAAGCCCAGGTGCCACAACTACTGAGCCTGCACTCTAGAGCCCGTGAGCCACAACTACTGAGTCCGCGTGCCACAGCTACTGAAGCCTGTGTGCCTAGATCCTGTGCTCTGCAACAAGAGAAGCCACCGCAATGAGAAGTCCGCACTCCGCAACGAAGAGTAGCCCCCACTCGCCGCAACTAGAGAAAGCCCATGTGCAGTGACGAAGACCCAATGCAGCCAAAAATAAAAAATAAATAATAAATAAAAATTTTTTTAAAATGTGGTACATATATACAATGGAATATTGCTCAGCCATAAGAAAGAATTAAATAATGCCATTTGTGACAATATGGATGGACCTAGAGGGTATTATCCTAAGTGAAATAAGTCAGAGAAAGATAAATACTATATGATTTCATTTATACGTGGAATCTAAAAAACAAAACAAAACAGAAATAGACTCATGATACAAAGAATAAACACGTAGTTGCCAGAGGGGAGGTGGTGGGGGAGATGAGTGAAATAAGTGAGGGACATTAAGAGGTACAAACTTACAGTTACAAAATAAATGAGTTGGGCTTCCCTGGTGGCACAGTGGTTAAGAATCCGCCTGCCAATTCAGGGGACATGGGTTCGAGCCCTGGTCCGGGAAGATCCCACGTGCCGCAGGGCAACTAAGCCCGTACACCACAACTACTGAGCCTGCAATCTAAAGCCCACAAGCCACAACTACTGAGCCCGTGTGCCACAACTACTGAAGCCTGTGTGCCTAGAGCCCAAGCTCCGCAACAAGAGAAGCCACCACAATGAGAAGCCCACGCACCGCAATGAAGACTAGCCCCTGCTCACAGCAACTAGAGAAAGCCCGCGCACAGCAACAAAGACCCAATGCAGCCAAAAATAAATAATTAATTAAAAAACAAAAACAAAAAACAAATGAGTCACAGGGATGAAATATACAGCATGGGGGATATAGTCAATAATAGTGTATGGTAACAGATGGTAACTAGACTTATCGTGGTGATCATTTTGTAATGTATAGAAACATGAAATCATTACGTTGTGCACCTGGAACTAACATAGCGTTGTAGGTCAATTATACTTCAATAAAGATAAATAAATAATTATTATTAATATTTTAAAAATAAACTAGAAGGGAACCTTCCTTAGGTAGAGGACATCTAAGAAAAACCTACAGCTAAAGATTAAGTATAATGTTGAAATGTTAAACATTTTCCCCAAAAGATTGGACATAATAATTTACTTCCTTATTATCTCTTGGACCTGTCCATTCCTCTTCATCTCCACTGCCACTACCCTGGTCTAAGCTGCCATTACATCTTATTTAGCCTGTTGCAGTAACTTTCTAACTGGTCTCCATAAAACCACTTTAGCCCTTTCCAATTAACCATTCTTCAAATCGTAGCTAGAGGAATCTTTGCAAAACACAAATCCATTCAAGTCACTCCTCTGCTTAACAGCACTCAGTGGCTTCTCATTGCCCTTAAAATAACTGCCAAACTCCTTAACATGGTCTATAAGTTCCCAGCTGCCTCACCAGTCTTACCGCATATCACTTTCTTCATGTTCTAGCAGGAAAACAGTTTGGCATTTTCTTAAATATGTACTTACGCAATTCAGCAATCACATACCTGGGTATTTATCCTAGAGAAATGAAAACTCACATTCACACAAAAACCTGTACATGAACGTTCATAGCAGCTTTCTATTGGGGGTGGGGGGAGGCGTTGTTAACTCATTTCCTAAACTTAGAAGCAGCATATCCTACTCTAGATTTTTTTTCCAGTTTTATTGAGATACAGTTGACATACAGCACTGTATAAGTTCAAGCTGTACAGCATATGACTTAGGTATATCATGAAATGATTCCCACAATAAGTTTAGTTAACATCCATCATCTCACACAGATACAAAAAAAGAAAAAAAGAAAAAGTCATTTTTCTCTTGTGATGAGAACTCTTAGGATTTAGTCTCTTAACAACTTTCATATATATCATATAGCATTGCTAACTACAGTCATCTGTAGCAGCTTTACTTGTAGTAAACCAAACTGGAAACAACCCAAATGTTCATCAACAGATTGGGTTATAATCCAACAATGGAATACTACTCAGTAATAAAAAAGGAACAAATTATTGATACCTATGACAATATGGATGAATCTAAAATGTATTATGCTGAGTGAAAAAAGCAAGTCTCAAAAGACTATATACTGTATGATTCCATTAGTATGACAAATAAATGTAACGTGTATTAGGTCAATTGGCAAAATATTAATAAGGTCTGTTTATTAAATAATAGTATTGTATCAATGTTAATTTCCTGATTTCCATCACTGTGTTGTAAGAGAATGTCCTTGTTTTTTGGGGAAATACACACAGGTATTTAGGAGCAAAGGGGTACATCTACAGCAGGGTATCTACAGCAGTTCAGAAAAAAGTCTATTGGAGAAGAGGATGATAAAGAAAATATGATAAACGTAACATTTGGGTCTGGGTAAAAATGAGAATTCTTATATTCCTGTAACTTTTCTGTAAGTCTGAAATTATTTCAAAATAAACAGCTTAAAAAATAACCCTAAAGTATTGGCAGGTTATAGATTAGCAGGAAGAGACCACATATAGGCACACATACCTACTCACTACTTCCTGATTTATTTAGCCAAGGAAACAAAGTTTAGCAGAAGCCAGGTGGCTACACAAAGCAGGAGCAGATGCAGCACATCTTTGCTGGCTTTATCCATGTCTCTTGATTTCCTGTGGGGTGTACAGCTACTGCTGACACTCTTCACTCAGTCAGTGAGTGTTCCAGAGCTGATAACATAGCCAGTCTCTCACACTAACACCTTTTTATATTCTGACTTACTTCATCAGCATCTTCTTAAGGAATTTACACTAAGACTATATGAGCTTACACTTAAGGGAATATCAGAGTGTTCTAAATTAGAACACCTGCACGTCAAAGAGTGAACCAAACTGATCAGCAGCAACGGTACTTCCTCATCGTGGGAGGGGATGCAGAGCTAGTGCCCAGGTGGCTCTGAACAGTATCTCTGCCTCCAGCTTTCCCTATTCTCCACAAAGATCAGAAGAGATTGGGGGGAGATTAGATTCTTTATCTCTAAAGTCATTTAGGTTTATACATTTTTAAAAATTATTTACTTATTTATTTGGCTGCATCAGGTCTTAGTTGCGGCATGCAGGATCTTCGTTGTGGCATGTGGGATCTTTCATTGTGGCGCGCAGGCTCCAGAGTGTGTGGGCTCAGTGGTTGCGGTGTGTGGGCTCTCTAGTTGTGGTGTGCGGGGTCAGTAGTCGTGGCACGTGCGGGCTTAGTTGCCCGGTGGCATGTGGGATCTTAGTTCCCCAACGAGGGATTGAACCTGCATCCCCTGCATTGGAAGGCAGATTCTTAACCACTGGACCACCAGGGAAGTCCCTAGGTTTATACATTTTTAAAAGGCAAAACAAAAATGGGGATATTTTTTCATTTGATTATACAATAATTGGTTCTTAAAGAATGTATTGATAAAACGATTGGATTAGACGCTTTTTTAGTTCCACAGCTCTGTGATCAATCCTAGAACCACCCTGAGCTGAACAGCTATGGTATGAACTTAACTTTTTTTTTTTCTGGTACAACAACCAAGGTAAATATTTAACAGAATTACAAATCAGGGCTGGAGAGCTTCACCTGTCTTAAGTAAATGCATTTATCTGAAATACTGAATGATTCCTTCATTTAACAAAGAATAGGGGCTTCCCTGCTGGCGCAGTGGTTGAGAATCCACCTGCCAATGCAGGGGACACGGGTTCGATCCCTGGTCTGGGAAGATCCCACATGCTGCGTAGCAACTAAGCCCGTGTGCCACAACTACTGAGCCTGCGCTCTAGAGCCCACGAGCCACAACTACTGAGCCCTCGTGCCTCAACTACTGAAGCCCACGCGCCTAGAGCCCGTGCTCTGCAATGAGAAGCCACCGCAATGAGAAGCCCACGCACTGCAATGAAGAGTAGCTCCCGCTAGCTGCAACTAGAGAAAGCCTGCGCGCAGCAGCGAAGACCCAACACAGCCAAAAATAAATAAATAAATTTATTTTAAAAAACCCCAAAGAATAGCATCTACTTTGAGGAGCACCATGATCCCCAGGCTGTAAGAGCTCACATTCTAGTATAAGGAAACAAGGCCACTGCTCAATGAAGTGAAAGGTCATAAAAGAGTGCAAAAGCATAATCCTCTCAAGATTCAGAGACTGCAGACAGCAGGAGCCCATCAGAATTGCTGGAGCAGTGGAACTCAATTTGGCTGTTGTGTGCTTTACTGCAGGCCCAGGGTGTCACGTACAGAGCCATGAAAGATAACTGCAACAGCCTGTGGATCCAGGCCCTGGTGGGTGATTACTTACAGCCTTGTGCATAGGTCTGTGTTTGGAGCATCAACCTGTTATTGAGGCGTCCTCACCCTGCCATCAGCTCCCTCTCTGCTTCTTCCAATCCCTCCCGGCAAACCACTAAGGCTCTCTGCCCTTAGTGAGTGTCTGATTCTGTTCCTCTTTAAGAGGCTTTCCATAACATATCAGTGTTACGGAAATCTTATTGTTTTTTCTTGGAGGAAAGCTACTAGCATCTTTTCATGTGTCTGTTGGATATATGTATGTCTTCTTTGGAAAGATGTATATTCAGGACCTCTGCCCAATTATTAATTGGGTTATTTGTTTGTTGGTGTTGAGTTGTATGAGTTCTTTTTATATTTTAGATATTAACCCCTTATTAGATACATTGTTTGCAAATATTTTCTTCCAAAGCCTTTTGGTTTTGTTGTTAGTTTCCTTCATTGTGCAAAAGCTTTTTAGTTTGATGTAGCTACATCAGGGAAATAGAAATAAAAACCACAATGCAATATCATCTCAGATCTGTCAGAATGGCTATTATCAAAAAGATAGCAAATAACAAGTGTTGGCGAGGATGTGGAGAAAACGGAACCCTTGTGCACTGTTGGTGGGAATGTAAATTGGTGCAGCCACTATGGAAAACAGTACGGAGGTCCCTCAAAATATTAAAATAGAAGTACCAGACAATCCAGCAATTCCACTTGTGTATTTTTGCAAAGAAAATGAAAACACTAAAAGAATGAAATCTTGCCATTTGCGACAAGGATGTACTTAGAGGGTATTAAGCTAAGTGATATAAGTCAGAGGAAGACAAATACTGTATGATTTCACTTATATGTGAAATCTAAAAAAACAAATAAACAAGTAAAACAAAACAGAAATTAGACTCATAGAGAATAAACAGGTGGTTGCCAGAGAGGAGGTGGTGGGGGAGATGAGTGAAATAGGTGAGGGAGATTAAGAGGTACAAACTTAACGGTTACAAAAGAAATGAGTCACAGGGATGAAATGTGCAGCATGGGGAATATAGTCAATAATAGTGTAAATATTTTGTATGATAACAGATGGTAACTAGACTTACTGTGGCAATCATTTTGTAATGTATAGAAATATCAAATCATTATGTTGTGCACCTGAAACTTGCATAGTATTGTAGGTCAATTATACTTCAATCAATAAATCTGTCTATTGATAGAGTAAAGAAACACGACAACAAAATGCAATGCATGACCCCTCACTGGATCTTGGGTTGGAAAGGAAAGCCAGCTATAAAAGATATTATTTTATTGGAACAATTGTTATAATTTGACTATGGAGTTGATGCTATTTAATATTATATAAATGTTGGATTTCTTGAGTGTAACATTATGATTATGTAAGGCAGAATGCCTTTGTTTTATTAGATACAGGCTGAAGTATTTAGAGCTAAGTCTCATGATGTCAGTACTTACTTCCAAATGATTCAGCAAATACAGTTATTCAGAGAGAGAGAGAGAGAAAGCCACTGAGAGATAAATAAAGCAAATGTGCCAGAATATTAAAAACTGGTAAATCTAGGCTGATGGTATACAAGTGTTTATTATTTTTTTCCAATTTGTTATATAGGTTCAAAATATTTCAAAATAGAAAAAGGGGTGGGAGAAGTTCAACATAGGCTTTCCAGGTCAACCAGGTTTAGAAGGTGAATGGGAAAACAATAGCAAAAACAAACACACACAAATGCAGAAGGGTTAGGGACAGCTCAGCTCATCTATCTTTCCTTTTATAGCAGTGTCCTAAGTACAAGAACCTTTAGTCTGATCAAATGGACAAGACTCTGAGAATTATGTTATACTTTACACCTATTGCCTGTATTATATGTAAAAATAAAACCACAAAATCGGTGATAGTTATAGAGGGCATTTTGGGGGAAATTTGAAGATAGGCTGTATACTAAATAGTAATATTGTATCAAGGATAATATCCTTATTTGTGAGAATGATATTGTGGCTATGTAGGAGAATGTTTATGTTCTTAGGAAAGCAATGCTAAAATATCTGCCATTTACACTCAAATGATTGGGGGAAAATGTGTGTGTGTTTGTGTGTGTGTGTGTGTGTGTGTGTTTAGAGAGAAAAAACAAACATGGCAAAGTATTAACAACTTGAAGATTTTGAAAAAGGGTGTGTGGCTATTTATCATATTCATACAACTGTTTCATAGGTTTAATATTGTTTAAAATTAAAAGGTGGGACTAAAATCAACTACACTTCAATAAAAAAATTTTTTTTAAATAGGTGGGGTAAAGTTTCCACATTTCCTTCGGTTCTCTTTAGGTGCCTGCTAATTGGTTTGGCTTTCTTTTAAATTTACACTTTTGTCATATCTTCCTCCTTGTCCCCTTTCAGCCTAACAAAAGGATGTATAAATGAAAGACCTATGCATGTTTCCACATAGAAAACTCTTCTCCAATAAGACAGTTATTGCTTTAGGATAGAAATGAGTGAGGACAGTATGTAATAGTAGAAAAGTATAGGCTTTATAGTAAGACTCAGGTGCAAATCTTGGTTCCAAAAATTATTAGTGGTGTGACCCTGGAAAAGCTATATTTGATCAGGCACACAGCAGTTGTTTAATGATTGGTAGAGATTTGGGAGTAGGTAGTAGTAATTATTATTTCAAGGACACTGGTTGAAGACAGTAAATTTTCTTGATATTTCCATTCTGCAATCACTATATCATCTGCCCCTTCCCACCCTTAAACTGATAAAAAAGGAATCACAACATTAACCTACCTCAGAAGGAATGTCACAAAGTATAAAAAAATTTTTTTAACAACATTTATAATTAAAAATTCAATGCAGCCAACATTTATTGAGCCCATACTTTATGGGCACTGTGCTAAATGCATAGTTCTTGCCCTTAGGGAGTTCACCACTTAGTAAGGGAAACACGTAAATACAAACTCAGTACAATACAGGTGAACTGCACTAAGTGCTAAAATAGAGGCACAAAGTATTATAGGAATACTGAGAATGGAGTAAGCAGCTCATTCTCACAAGGATTATCAGGAAGTGCTTCATAGAGGAGATAAAACAAAAGCTAGGAATTGAAGGATATATAAGATTTCAACAGGTACCAAGGGGAGCAGGTCATTTCAAGTAAAGGAAATGGTTTTAGGGACTTCCCTGGTGGCATAGTGGATAAGACTCTGCGCTCCCAATGCAGGGGGCCTGGGTTCAATCCTTGGTCAGGGAACTAGATCCCACATGCATGCCGCAACTAGGAGTTCGTATGCCACAACTAAGGAGGCCTGGAGCCACAACTAAGAAGCCCACCTGCCGCAACTAAGGAGCCTACGTGCTGCAACTAAGGAGCTGGCGAACCACAACTAAGGAGCCCGCCTGCCACAACTAAGACCCAGCGCAACCAAATAAATAAATAAATAAATAAATAAATAACAATAAATAAAAGGAAATGGTTTTACCAAAGGTACAGAGAATGAAAGATCATGGTAGGTTTGCAAGGGAATATGTATTTGTTATGGAATAGCTAGGTCGTCAGATGTGTTATGAAATATAGGGGATGAGAATGAAGGAAAAATTTGGAACTGTACCATTTTTTTAAAAAAATGGCCCTGAACACTGTCCTAAGGAGTTTTGCTTAATTCTGAGGTCTATGGAAAGCCTTTGAAATTTTCTAAGCAGAGCAGTGACATGACTAGCTTTATGTTGGCCAAGTCAACAAATGTACTTTGTTGGATATGGTGGAGGAGAAAATTGGAGAAATAAAAATTTTGTCTGATGTTTCTCTTCTAGGTGACTGGGTGGATAGTGATTCCATTAATGGAGACGGAGAACACAAGAAAGTGCCTGGATATTTGGGGGGGTGGGGAGGTAGGGAAAAGGAAATGAAATCAGCTTTGGATATGTTCAGTTTAAGTTGCCCAAGGAACAACTCATATGCAGATGTACAACATGTGATTGAATATTCTGATAGTTTGGATAACTGTTCAGCAAATATTCACTCTTACTGTGGGCAGAATATACTTCTATGCCCAACTGATGTGGGAACTTATGTTGGTGAACCTGGGGCAAGCAAAGCCTTGAAATATACTTGCTCAGTGGGGCTTATGTTTGTGAGCTTCAGATAACACCGTGAGAAGATCAGGTCCTGGCTAGCTCACTGGTCCAAGATGGATAAGAGACATATGGAGTACCCAGCCAGCTTGCCAACTGCAGCTTGGAGTAGAGCTGCTCCAGCTAGACCTATAAGCATGATAATAAACACTTATTATTGTAAATCACTAAGTTTTGGGTAGTTCATTAAAAAGAATAGCTGAACAAGGGAATTCCCTGGCAGTCCAGTGGTTAGGACTTGATGCTTTCACTGCTGTGGACCCAGGTTCAATCCCTGGTCGGGGACCTAAAATCCTATAAGCTGCGTGATGCAGCCAAAAAAAAAGAAAAAAAAAGAATAGCTGAACAATACTACTATATATTTAGAGCATAAAAAGTAACTAGAGATAATACTCCATCAGTTCACGGCATAAACAATTGTAGTAGTCTAAAGTAAAAAGAAATCCCCTAACACTCTCAGGCACTTAATTCCCTCAAGGATTCCCTATTAAGCAGCATTTGATGTACAAATCAGAGTGTTTCATGTCCAAGACTTTTAAAAGAATTAATTCAGTCATTTCTATAGTTGAGAAACATACTGTAGAGCAGTATTATGTGCTAGGCGTTGTGCTAGGTAACTAAGGAAGAAAAGAAAATAAAAGATCAAGTATCTACTATGTGACAGGCCCTGTGGTAGATGCTTTACAAAGATGAACATATTTAGTATTCAAAGCAACCACGTGAAATATATTATTTTCCAGGTCGCACCCCCAAGAGATTATGATTCAGTAGTTGGGAGGAGTGCAGGAGATACAGAACATGCATTTTAAACAAGCCTCTAGGTGATTGTGATGCAAGAGATCCATGAATCGCACTGAGAAATACTGAGTGAGAGAAAGAATGAATTTGCATGATGGCAAGTGGCATGCATTTTTCAAATTTATTCTTCCCAACTCATTTGTTACTCTTACATCAAGCCATAACAAACAGACATTATTATTCTCCTTTTATAAATGGCTAAACTGAGGCACAGTCAGGCTATATAACTTGGTTAAGGTATCTAGTTAAAATGTGACAGTGCCTGGACCTATAAATCTAAATATCTACTAGATATCTCTTGATGCCCTAATGTAAGTTCAAGCTCAACATGTTCCGAAAGAATTAATCATTTTCTCTACCCAGCCTCTGCCCCAAACACAAACACATCTGTGCCTCCTCTTCACATACCCAATCTCAATAAATGGCACCACCAGGTACCCATTTATCCATGCTAGAATTCTCCTTTGCCTGCTAAATCTAACAAACTGCCTTATCCTGCCAATTTCACCTTCTTTTCTGAAATTAATTTTTTTTACTGAAGTACAGTTGAATTACGATGTTGTGTTAATTGCTGCTGTACAGCAAAGTGACTCAATTATACATATATATATACATACTTTTTCATATTCTTTTCCATTATGGTTTATCACAGGATATTGAAGATAGTTTCCTGTGCTACACAGTAGGACCTTGTTGTTTATTTATTCTGTATATACCAGTTTGCATCTGCTTATCCCAAACTCCCAATCCGTCCCTCTCACCTTCTTAATAGTTTTCATATTTGCTGTTTCATATCCACCCACACTACTACTAACTTAACAATAACAGCTTCATTTATTGAGTGCCTACACCATATCTAGCACAGTACAGTAACCCTTAGATCAACTCTGTGAGGTGGGTAATGTTACTATCTCCATTTTATAGATGAGGACTCTGAGGCTTAACAGCTTTGATTTGATGTCCTTTTGCTTCTATACAGATGAGTTCTAGTCAACAGCTCAGCTTTCCCTCTCATCTTTCCTAGTTCTTCTCTCTCCAACTAGTTCTAGAACACCTCCTCTTGTTTATTCTACTGACAAATGAAACTTAACAAGATGAAAACTAAACCTACAGTAAACTTTTCCTATTATCATCACTGGCAACTTCACAGTTTTGTAGTCTTTAGTGTTGAAGTTTATAAGAGGAATCATGATGTTGTAGAAAGGAACAGGAAAGAAAGTTAGAATCTGACCTGAATTTACTATTTGATTTCACATTTTTCTAGCTTTCTAGCTCTAAACTCTGTGCTTATTAAGTTTCCTTAAATACAGAATGAGGTTAAGGGTAATATTAACTCATGTGGTCTTATATGGGAAAAATATATAGTGTTAAATCCATTTCTGAAGAAAAAAAATCTCTCCATTGTGGCACACTCATAAGTTGGTACTCCAATATATCTTAAACCCATAGTCTGGATAATCTTTGTCAGTCAAATCAATCTCCTGCTTAAGTATCTGAAGTGGCTATGTCTTGTCTACTGAATAAAATGTAAACTGAGCTCTGCAGACACCCGACACCCTCAACCATACCACTGCCTATTCTTACACCACACTAGCTTTACTCTATGAAACAATCCAATGGAGTAATTTGGTTCACAAGCATTACAGCTTCTTATTCCTCAGCCTTCTCTCATTCTGTCCCTTCTATATCTCAAAGCCCTCTCATTTCTTTTACCAATCCTTTCTTTTTGTAAAGAAAGGTATATTCCTTTCTTTAAGATCTAGGTTGGTAGCTAACAAGCAACTAGGTGTCTGGATCAAAACAATGAGTGTATGCAGTTCAAAACAAAGGCACCACAATGAGACCGGTAGGAGGGGTGGGCTCACGATATAATCAAATCCTGTACCCCCGGGGTGGGCAACCCACAAACTGGAGATTAATTATATTACAGAGGTTCTCACACAGGAGTGAGAGTTCTGAGCCCCACGTAAGGCCTTCCAGCCCAGGGGTCTGGCACCATGAAGAGGACTTGGCTTTGAAGGCCTGCAGGACTTGAACGCAGAAGCTCCTCAGGATTGATGGAAATAGAGACTTCACTCTTAAAGGGCATACACAAAATCTCATACACCCTGGGACCAAGGGTAAAAGCAGTAATTTGATAGAAGACTGGCCCAGACTTACCTGCTGGTCTTGGAGGGTCTCCTGGGGTGGGGGAGACCCTGGGGACATAGACAATGGTGGCAGAAACATCAGGAAGCATTCATCTGCATGAGCTCTCCTGGAGGCTGGCACGCCTTGGCACATCGAGACCTGGCCCCACGGAACAGGCTGTAGGCTTTAGTGCTGGGACGCCTGAGGCCAAATAACAAACTGGGTGGGAACATAGCCCCACCCATCAGCAGACAGGCTGCCTAAAGACTTCCTGAGCCCACAGCCACCTCTAGACAGCTTCTAGACACAGCCCTGCCCACCAGAGGGCCAAGACCCAGCTCAACCAACCAGGGCGCAGACATCAGAACTAAGAAAACTACAGTTCTGCAGCCTGCCGCAGGCTAGACACCACCCTGGGGCCAGCTGGCCCCTGGCCCTTGGGTGATGAGAGGGGAGTGTAATCCTGGGACACATAGGATGTCTCCTACAGAGGACCACTTTTCCAAGGTGGAGAAACATAACTAACCTACCACATACATAAAAATACAAATAGCAATTTAGAAAAGATGAGGAGACAGAAGAATATGTTTCAGATGAAGGAACAAGATAAAACCCCAGAGGAAGAACTAAGTGACATGGAGATAGGCAATCTACCCACGAAAGAGTTGAGAGTAATGATCATAAAGATGATCAAAGAACTCAGGAGGAGAATGGATGCACAGAGTGAGAAATTAGAAGTTTTTAACAAGGAATTAGAAAATATAAAGAACAACAAAACAGAACTGACAAATACAATAACTGAAATGAAAAATGCACTAGAAGGAATCAATAGTAGACTAAATGAAGCAGATGAATGGATCAGTGAGCTGGAATACAGAGTAGTGGAAATCTCCACCACCAAACAGAAAGAAGAAAAAAAAATGAAAAGAAATGAGGACAGTTTGAGAGACCTCTGGGACAACATCAAATGCACTAATATTCGCATTATAGGGATCCCATAAGAAGAGAGAAAGGGCCTGAAAAAACATTTGAAGAGATAGTAGCTGAAACCCTCCCTAACGTGAGAAAGGAAATAGTCACCAAAGTCTAGGAAGCGCAGAGTCCCATACAGGATTAACCCACAGAGGAACACACTAAGACATGTTGTAATCAAAATGATAAAAATTAAAGATAGAGAGAATATTAAAACCAACAAGGGAAAAGCAACAAATAACATACAAAGGAACTCCCATAAGGCTATCAGCTGATTTTTCAGCAGAAACTCTGCAGGCCAGAAAGGAGTGGCACAATACACTTAAAGTGATGAAAGAGGAAAAATCCACGATCAAATAATACTCTACCCAACAAGGCTCTTGTTCAGATTTGACAGAGAAATCAAAAGCTTTACAGACAAGCAAAAGCTAAAAGAATTCAGCACCACCAAACCAGCTTTATGACAAATGCTAAAGGAACTTCTCTAGGCAGAAAAGAAAAGGCCACAACTAGGAACAAGAAAATTACGAAATGGAAAAGCTCACTGGTAAAGGCAAACATACAAAAAAGGTAGGAAATCATCCACACAGATAGCTAGTAGGGAGGTTAAATGACAAAAGTAGTGAAATTATTTGTATCCACAATAAGTGGTTAAGGGATACACAAAACAATTAGATGTAAAATATAATATCAAAAAAAGTAATTGTGGGGCTTCCCTGGTGGTCCAGTGGTTAAGACTCTGTGCTTCAACTGCTGGGGTGTGGGTTCGATCCCTAGTCAGGGAACTAAGATCCCACAGGCTGTGTGGCATGGCCAAAAAAAAAAAAAGTAATTGTGAGGGGAAGAGAGTACAAATGCAGGTTATCTAAAATGCATTGGACATTAAGAGATCAGCAACTTAAACATATATATATACAGACTGCTACACAAAAGCCTCACTGTAAACAAAAATCTCTAATAGATATATACACAAAAAAGAAAAAGGAATCCAAACATAACACTAAAGATACTCATCAAGGACTTCCCTGGTGGTGCAGTGGTTAAGTATCCACCTGCCAATGCAGGGGACACAGGTTCAAGCCCTGGTCCGGGAAGATCCCACATGCCACAGAGCAACAAAGCCCATGCGCCGCAACTACCAAGCCTGCGCTCTAGAGCCTGCGAGCCACAACTACTGAGAGAATAACCTTCTCTCATGCCACGGAGCAACTAAGCCCATGCGCCAAAACTACTGAGCCTGCACGCCACAACTACTGAAGCCTGCGTGCCTAGAGCCTGTGCTCCACAACAAGAGAAGCCACCACAATGAGAAGCCCGTGCACTGTAACGAAGAGCAGCCCCTGCTCACCGCAACCAGAGAAAGCCTGTGTGCAGCAACAAAGACCCAACATAGCCAAAAATAAATAAATAAATAAATAAATAAAATTTTTTAAAAAAGATAGTCATCAAATCACAAGAGAAGAGAACAAAAGAAGAAAGGGGAAAAAAGACCTCACAAACAAATCCAAAACAATTAACAAAATGGCAGTAGTAACATACCTATTGATAATTACCTTAAATGTAAACAAACTAAATGCTCAAACCAAAAGATATACACTGGCTGGATAGATACAAAACAGGACCTGTATATATGCTGCCTACAAGACACTCATTTCAGGTCTAGAGACACATACTGAAAGCGAGGGGACGGTAGATGATATTCCATGCAAATGGAAATCAAAACAAAGCCAGAGTAGCAATATTTTTATCAGAGAAAGCAGACTTTGAAATGAAGATTGTTACAAGAGATAAAGAAGGAAATATACATAATGATCAAAGGATCAATCCAAGAAGAAGCTATAACAATTGTAAATACTTAGGAACACCTCAATATATAAAGCAAACATTAACAAACATAAAAGGAGAAATTGACAGTAACACAATAATAGTGGGGGACTTCAACACACCCCACTATCCCATCCCCACTTCTGTGGTTGCCTTGGAAAGCAACAACCTGGAATCACAGTGAAAACCACCAGCTGTGCAATCACCTAATGGATTAAAGCTCCTTCAAATGCCCATTCCCAGAGAACTGTCATTATTTGACCTGTCTGGTGGTTCCTTGGAAGGCCCCACTCATAGGCTGTCTTTATTTGATCTGACTTGGAGCTTGCCAGTGCAAACCATCTTTTCTCCCAGAGAAGCTTGTCAAAAACAGTCAAAGACAATTGTTTAACAGTGCAGCTGCCTGAGGCAGTAGACAACAGGGCAAATGAGAGGTTCCAATAAACTAAAATGAAAAAAATAATAAATGAGATGTTTATGGGGGCTTTGAAAAACTCAGGTATGAACCTTGGTATTGAAAAGGCCATACACATGTCCAGGATTGTGCACATGCTCAGGAATGACATGAAAAGGCCCTAAGATCACAATTCTGGGTACCCTTGAGAGTCTGCATAAGCAAGGAGTAAGCAGAGTTTTAAACTGTCTGGCTAAGTGCTGACTGCATACCCCAAATTGCATACAGAGCCCCTTACCATAAAGTGGAACACCTATTGGTTTCAGACATATAGGGAAACTTCTGTCATTGTTTCAGGAAACCATATCTAAAGAACTAAAGGAAAGTGTGAGAACAGTATCTAACCAAATAGAGAATAACAATAAAAAGATAGAAATTATTTTTTAAAGGAAATTCTGGAGCTGAAAAGTACAATATTGAAAAGTTCACTAAAGGGGTACAATGGCAGGTAAGAATCAGCAAAACTGAAAGATAGGTAAATTGAGATGATCCAATCTGAGAAAAAGGATAGAAAAATGAATGAAAACAATGAACAGAGCCTCAAGAGACCTGTGGGACACCTGAAACCCCTACAAAAACAAAAAACAAAAAAACACACACACAACATACTCCCTAACAGTTTTCCCAGAGGAGAAGAGATAGAAGGAGCAGAAAGAATATTTGAAGAAATAATCGGTGAAAACGTCCCAAATTTGATGATGAACAACAATCTACACATCTATGAAGCTCAATACATTCCAAGTAGGATAAACTCAAAGAGATCCACATGTAGATGTATCATAGTCAAACTGTCAAAAGTTAAATATAAAGAGAGAATTTTGAAAGCAGCAAGAGAGAAGTGACTTGTCAAATCCAAAGAAATCTTAATAACATTTGATTTCTCATTAGTAACCAGTAATGCCAAAAAAAGTGGGATGACATTTTCAAAGCATTGAAAGAAAGACTGTCTATCACAAATTGTATATCCAGCAAAACTATCCTTCAGAATGGAAGGATCAACTTCCATCACTACAGGACGAAGAGCTCCATTACTCGCACCTAAGTGTAAATTATTAAAACAAACAAACCAACAAACATAACCTAAAAAAATTTTTTTTAACCCTAATCATTCAAAGACTTTGGAAAAGGTCCAAAGAGGAAACAGCAAATTAAGAAATACGTATTCAAGAAAAAATATAAATATTTGGTAGGAAAGGTGAAAATCTGTGATATTTCAAGAAAGACTGCTGCCTGCCTCCCTCCTCCTAGTTCAGTGAGGTGGAAACTCCACTCCAGACTGCTGCAGCCAAGAACATAGGGCTATTTCTTCTTTCAGCTACCAGCTGTAAGGCTTTCTTCCTGGGAGAATCAGGACATCAATGTTTCTCATACTGCCTGCAGCTATCTATTGCTGAAGCTAAGTCCCAAGTGAGTGTGGTGGAGAGGTAGGGGGCTCCCTTCTTTTACCCAACCTCCACTCATGGAATGGAGACTCTATTTTGGGCATGGCACACTGAGAATACTTGAGGAGCTTCAATATAAGGGAAATGAAATTTCAAATCACAATGAGATAACATTTCACATCAACTAGGATGGTATAATAAAAACAAAGCAAAACAAATAAGAGTAAGAGTTGATGAGGAAGGATTTAGAAAAACTGGATCCATCATACATTTCTAACATCTATAATAAAAAATGGTGCAGTTACTTTGGAAAACAGTCTGGCAGTTCCTCAAAAGGTGAAACATAGAGTTACCATATTACCCAGAGTTTCCAATCCTAGGTATGTGCTTAAGAGAACTGAATGATTTTGTTTATATGAAACATCTAGAATAGGCAAATCTATAGCAACAGAACGTAGTAGTTGCCAGGAGCTGGAGGGAGGGAAGAATGGGTAGTGACTGCCAACGGTTATGGGGTTTCCTCTGGGGTGATAAACATATTCTGGAGTTAGTAGTGGTAGCTATTGTACAAGGTTATGCCAAAAAGTCCATTGAATTGCATATTTTAAAACTCTAATGATGAGTTTAATTGGTATGTGTATTATATCGAGAGAGAGAGAGAGAGAGAGAGAGAGAAAATGAAAGAAATAGTTACTTTTTACTTGGAACTTTGTCATTATGGCTTAGGAGTTTGAAAATCACTTGGTCAACCTTATGCAGTGTCAACCATACACTAATAGCTTACCTCAGTTCCTGTTTCTCGCCAATCCCAAGCCCGACTTCCCCCTGGCCACACTTTGCAGTCCTTATAGATTTTAGTAGAGCCTTGTACTTTCATTTGCCCCCATGAGAGGGAAGCAATTTCAGGGGAAGACATAAGGAACTTAATTGAACTCTGAAATTAAAAGAAAAATATACTAAATCAGTTTTAAAGTAAGGTTGAAACAGCTCCAAAATACAGGAGCTATACTATAAACAGAATGTATTTCAAAATATAATGCTGTATACAAAATATAGTAAGCCCTGGTCCTCTATGAGTTAAGAAGCATCTTTCTCATTTATGTGGTTGTCACTTCTTCTCCGGAGGTCTAAAAAGTGAAATGTTTTTCTTGGGATCCTGAATCATCCAACCATGGAAACTGGATACTACAATTACTTCTCAGACTCTGGAGGGAATTCTCAGGATATTTTTGAGAGATAAAATTAAAGGTGGAGATTTACTTCAGCATGATGGAGTGAGGAAGTTGACAAATCCTTTCCCAAAAAGCAGGTATAAAGCTGGAAAAACTGTCAAAATAACAATTTGGCACTCTGGAAATAATATTAAAGACATACTGCAAACTGAAAAATGCTTATTCATGAAAACCACTGAATTTCAGATAAGAACAGTAAGATGTCTTTTTGTTCTTGCCTGGGATTACTCCCATGCCCCTACAACAGTTCTGTTGGCACAGAGGTTCAACTTGATTGGGGCAGGGCATGAAAACCAACAGTCTTGCTGCTAAGGCAGAGGAGGCTCACTTGATTTAGAGCATTTTCAGTTAACCTGGTGATTTCAGTGGCAAGTAAATATGGATGGCAGGTGGCTCTGCTTCCTTAATATTGTTAAGCCTGTTTGGAACAAGCAGTGGATTGTCAGAGTAGACAGGGATTTAAAAGGAATTCCCAAGAGGTGCTTGATAAGCTCTCTATCCAGAGTGGAGCAAAGGCTGTGAGCATATGCATCAAAGACAGGAATAGGCCTAAGTCATGGAAATGTTCTGGGCCAATGGAGCCTGTAGAACATGCAAGGTGAAGAGGTGAGGGGGCTCAGGAGGACTCAGAAGAATGTAAGAGCCAGGGAAGAGATGAAAACATCTGAACATTGAATGTACTCCCCAGCACACACACTGACCCATCAGTAGAGAGGGTAAGTCTTACTGGCTTGAGGTGTTTGAACACAATCTTTGGCTGTACGCTAAGATATATAGGCACAGAGGAGACCCCCTAGGAAGCCAAGCTTAAAAGTGAAAACAAGGGGAACTCCCTGGCGGTCCAGTGATCAGGACTTGGCACTTTCACTTCTGGGACCAGGGTTCAATCCCTGGTTGGGGAGTTCCCGCAAGCCACGTGGCACGGACGAAAAAAGAAAGAAAAAAAAAGCCCTTAATACAGATTTCAGTGGCCACACATTGCATGGGAGACAGAATCCACAGATTTAGTTTAGGCAAGTGACTAAACAGAAACAAATAAACTAAGAACAACAATGTAGGGGGAAAATCCAAATCCAGACTCTATAATACACTATCTAAAATACCCAGTTTTCAATAAAAAATTACAAGACATGCAAAGAAACAAAAAAATGTGACTCACACTCATCAGTTGAAACAGTATCTGAGCACTCCCATATATTTGATTTAGCAAAGACTTCAAAGAAGCTACTCTAAATATGTTCAAAGAACTAAAGGAAACTATTCATGAAGAATCAAAATTATGATGAAACAGGGGAAGGGCAAGTTAGGGGGATGGAATTAAGAGATACAAAATGCTCTGTATAAAATAGATATGCAACAAGGTTATATTGTATAGCACAGGGAATTATAGCCATCAGTGTTCTTGTAACTTTTAGTGGAGTATAATTTGTAAAAATAGTGAATCACTATGCTGTATACCTAAAACTAATGTAATGTTGTAAATCAACTATACCTCAGGGACTTCCCTGGTGGTCCAGTGGTTAAGAATCCACCTTCCAGTGCAGGGGACGTGGGTTCCATCCCTGGTCAGGGAACCAAGATCCCGCATGCCGCAGGGCAACGAAGCCCGTGTGCTGCAACTACAGAGCCTGCATGCCACAACTACAGAGCCCGTGTGCCACAACTAAGACCCGACACAGCCAAAAATAAATAAATAAATATTTAAAGAAAACTATACTTCAATGTAAAAATTATGATGACAATGACTCAATGAATATAGAATCTCAATAAAGAGCTAGACATTTCAAAAAAGAATCAAATGGGAATTCTAGCATTGATAAGTACAATTAAGTAAAAGGTGCTTGATTCAGGTTTCTCCAGAGAAACAGCACCAATAGACTATATATATTAACAGATTTATTTCACAGAAGTGGCTCATGCAATTGTGGGGATTGCCTAGTGCAAAATGTGCAGGGCGGGCTGGCAGGCTGCTAACTTTCACGCAAGAGTTGTCATTTCAGTATTGACGTGTTATTTCTTCTTCCTCAAGGAAACCTCACTTTTCCTTTTGAGGCCTTTCAACTAATTGAATGAGGCCTTCCAAGAGTATTGAGGATAATCTTCTTTATTTAAAAGTCAACTAATTGTAGATGTAAACTAGGTCCACAAAACACCTTCACAGCAGCACCTAGATTAGTGTTTGGTTGGATAACTGAGTGCTATAGCCCAGCCAAACTGACACATAAAATTAACCTTCACAGTCCACCCCTTGTTAATATGGTACCTATATACATGTCCTTAAACTGTATTTAATCTCCAAATAAAGACAATAACAAAGTGATATTTCTCCCTAATATTAATAACTACTAACCCATTTTTAAAATGTGGAATATAACAAAGGACATAAACACACTATCTTTGGTGCTATGGGAGGAAGACACAAATTTATAAAACATGATTCTTGTTGAGAAGTTAATATTACACTAGAGGAGAGAAGACATATGCAAATAACTGTAACAATTTTTTAAAGGTGACTTTTAAAAATTACAAGGTAACTTGAAAAGTGGTATAAGGAAATTGTAATGAATTGTTATGAGGGTTGAGAAAGACTTCTGTACTAGTCCGCTAGAGTTTCCATAGTAAAATAACACAGACTGGGTAGCTTAAACAACAGAAATTTATTTTCTCATAGTCTGGAGACTGGAAGTCCAAGATCAAAGTGCCAGCAGGGCTGGTTTCTGGTGAGACCTCTTTTCCTGGCATGCAGATGGATTCTTTCTTGCTTTGTCCCCACATGGCCTTTTCTCTGTTCATGAGCACTCTTGATGTCTTTTCCTTTTCTTATAAGGATACCAGTCCCATGGGATTAGAGCCCCAGTCCTCATGGCCTCATTTAGCTTTAGTTACCTCCTTAAAGGCTCTATTTCCAAATATAGTCCCATTGAGGATTAGGGCTTCAACATATGAATTTTGGGGAGGCACAGTTTGGTCCATAGTAGCTATCCTATGGCAGTACTACACAGTCTTGATTACTGTAGCTTTGTAGTCACTTTTGAAACCAGGAAGTGTGAGACCTTCAACTTTGTTCATCACTTAAAAAACCGTTGAGGATATTCTGGGTTCCTTGCACTTCCATATTAATATTAGGACCAACTTACACATTTCTACAAAAAAGCCAACATAATTTTTCTTTCAGTAAAAATAATTATTTCATCAGAGATTGGTTTCAGCCATGTTCTTAAGAAATAAGAATAGACTGATGCATAACTCTTAAGAAAAAAGATGGTAAGACACTTCTAAAAGTGTTTCTTCAATGAATAGAATTCTATTGCAACAGAGAATTCAGTTATCATTAAGAGAAAGAACCAGAAAATGGCTGGATTAAATCTTGTTTTTATTACTTCTTTTTATTTTCATATATTTTCCTATAAAACTATTTAGAAGACCATAGATTCCTACTTCTGTTGACACAACAGCTTTTTCACTACATATAACATATCCACATACTTCTAGAAGTATTTCTTGTAAAAGTGAGTTTTAAACAAACCTAAGTAAATTTGCTCATCACTAATTAGGAATTCCCAAACTGGCTCCACAATTAAATCGAATTCACTTCAATATACATTTGCCAGGCTTACAATATCTGTAAAAAAGATTGTGTGACAAATGCAAAGATAATATGTTGGGGAGACAGAAATATGTATAAATTATTCCAATATAAGGCAGACTGTTATCAATGTAATTTGACAAAATTGAAGGCTAAGCCATTAAATTTTAAAATCAGAGCATAATTACATTCAATTAAATGCAGAAATATCTTTTAGAGTTCAAGAGTTTTCACAAATGTATAAACTTGCCAGTCATGAAACAGAATGTATCTCTAAATTTCCCTTGTGCACCTTTCTAGTCAATCCCCTTCCAAGCTCAAAAGAAGCTTTTGATTTCTATTCCCATATATTAGCTAGACCTTCATATTGATGGAATTTTACAGTACCTACTCTTTTGTGTCTTTCTTCTTTCACTCAAAATGCTTTTTTAAAAAAAAAAAACAACTTTTATTATTTATTTATTTATTGGCTATGTTGAGTCTTCGTTTCTGTGCGAGGGCTTTCTCTAGTTGTAGCAAGCGGGGGCCACTCTTCATCGCGGTGCGCAGGCCTCTCACTACCGCGGCCTCTCTGGTTGCGGAGCACAGGCTCCAGTCGCGCAGGCTCAGTAGTTGTGGCTCACGGGCCCAGTTGCTCCGCGGCATGCGGGATCTTCCCAGACCAGGGCTCGACCCCGTGTCCCCTGCATTGGCAGGCAGATTCTCAACCACTGCGCCACCAGGGAAGCCCCAAAATGCTTTTGAGATTCACCCATGTTGTAATATATATCAAGTGTGTATCAGTCTGAGTAGTAGTCTGTTGAAAGACTGTATCACAATTTATTAACCCATTCTTCTTCTGATGAGCATTTTGTTTGTTTCTTTTTGGTATTTTGAATAAACTAGTCATTAATTCTGAATGCAAAACTATTTTGTCTTTTCCCCTAAGAGAATGTGAAATTTGAACTATCTTAAGAAATTTCTTATTCATAAATAAAGACTGAGTGTAGGTAATTTAATTCTTATTTAAAGGCTTCTTTATGGCAGTAGCAATAAATTTCAGTTTTTTTTTAAAGCTACTTTTTTTTTCTATCTTTACCTTTTAGTCTGATATATATAACGCAATTATTTATTTTTTTTTTTAAAGGATTTTCTTATTTATTTATTTATTTATTTATTTATTTTTGGCTGTGTTGGGTCTTCGGTTCGTGCGAGGGCTTTCTCCAGTTGCGGCAAGCGGGGGCCACTCTTCATCGCGGTGCGGGGACCGTTCTTCATCGCGGTGCGCGGGCCTTTCTCTATCGCGGCCCCTCCCGTCGCGGGGCACAGGCTCCAGACGCGCAGGCTCAGCAATTGTGGCTCACGGGCCCAGCTGCTCCGTGGCATGTGGGATCTTCCCAGACCAGGGCTCGAACCCGTGTCCCCTGCATTAGCAGGCAGATTCTCAACCACTGCGCCACCAGGGAAGCCCTATAACGCAATTATTTAACTACATAAATTGGGATTAAATTCTTGTAACCCACAAATTCTCTTAGCCCAAGCCAAGAAGAGACAGTGCTTATCATTTATTTTTTTTCCAAGAACAGACTTAGTGAATGTATGACCTAAACCTTGTTTTGTAGTACAACATCTCTCATCTTTTGGGTGGATATAACTTTTGATGCCCATGGACTTTGTTCTAATGCCAATCTTGATCAGAAAAGCAGAAATTCTAACCTTATTTATCAGTCCCCGCTTTGAGTAACAATGTCAGCACTGAGAAAAGAAAAAAATTATATAAAGCTTTTTTTTTTTAGAAAGTTATATTTACAGTCCCATGGGAGAGCAGGTGAGGTGCTGGAAAAGCCAAAAGCGAAGAGAGAGAAAGGAAAGAGGCAGGCGGGTAGTGTTCAGAAAATGATATAACTAAATCTTTCTTTTGGTTTGAAGGGTTTTTTTCCATCAAAATTCATTCACAAAGATATGATTTTATTTAATATTGTGTACCTGCTTTTCATTTAAGGTCAATTAAGTTATGATCTTATGAAGATTTTTGTATCTTTGCAAAACTGGTAAGTTCTGGGTCAAATTTTTCTTAAACTGGGGTCTTCAGGGCCCCAGGTATAGAGATATATACTTGGGAGTTTGAGAGTTCTACCAACATATTTCAGTTTACTTTTTTTTTTTAATTGAGGGATAGTTGATGAACAATATTATATAAGCTTCAGGTGTACAACAACACAGTGATTCACACTTTTAAAACACAATTTTTAAAGGTTATACTATATTTATATCCATTATATTGTAAAATATTGGCTATATTCCCTGTGTTGTACAATATATGTTTTAGTTTAGTTCTGTTTCATTTCAGTGTTGTTTAAAATATTTTACTACACATTAAATTAAGACTTCTCTTTTGCTATAATTCATCACATTTTCCTAAAGTGAGACTTTTCTTTTTTTTTTAACTTTTTTTTTAAACATCTTTATTGGAGTATAATTGCTTTACAATAGTGTGTTAGTTTCTGCTTTATAACAAAGTGAATCAGCTATACATACACATATATCCCCATAAAAATATGGAACGCTTCACGAATTTGCGTGTCATCCTTGCGCAGGGGCCATGCTAATCTTCTCTGTATCGTTAATTTTAGTATACGTGCTGCCGAAGCGAGCACTTTTTTAACTTTTCTATTGTGGCACAATATACATAACATAAATCTTACCATTTTAACCATTTTTAAGTGTATAGTTCAATGGCATGAAGTACATTCACATTGTTGTATAGACTTTAATTACATCAGTATTTCTTAAACTGAAATTTTCAAGAGTATTTGTAAATTTTATTTTATTTTCTAAAATTAATTTTTATTGGCGTATAGTTGCTTTACAATGTTGTGTTAGTTTCTGCTGTACAGCAAGATGAATCAGCTATACATATACATATATCCCCTCTTTTTTGGATTTCCTTTCCATTGAGGTCACCACAGTGCATTAAGTACAATTCCTGTGCTATACAGTATGTTCTCATTAGTAATCTATTTTATACATAGTATCTATAGTGTATATGTGTCAATCCCAATCTCCCAATTCCTCCCCCTCCCAGTATTTGTAAATTTTAAAACAACATTTTTTTCCTTTAAAAAGGGTTTGTAGGGAATCCCCTGGTGGTGCAGTGGTTGCAGGGACTTCCCTGGTGGTGCAGTGGTTAAGAATCCGCCTGCTAATGCAGGGGACACAGGTTCGAGCCCTGGTCTGGGAAGATCCCACATGCCGTGGAGCAACTAAGCCCCAGCACCACAACTACTGAGCCTGCGCTCCAGAGCCCGCAAGCCACAACTACTGAGCCTGCGTGCCATAACTACTGAAGCCCGCGTGCCTAGAGCCCATGCTCCACAGCAAAGAGAAGCCACCACAATCGCACTGCAACGAAGAGTAGCCGCTGCTCTGCTGCTCGCCACAACTAGAGAAAGCCCGCACGCAGCAACAAAGACCCAACACAGCCAAAAATAAACAAATAAAATTTTAAAATAAATAAATTAATAAAAAGGGTTTGCATTTTTTTTTTTTTAAAGTTTTTGGCTGCACCCCACTGGTATGTGGGATCTTAGTTCCCCGACCAGGGATTGAACCCTCACCTCCTGCATTGGAAGGCAGAGTCTTAACCATTGGACTGCTGGGGAAGTCCCAAAAAGGGTTTGTATATTATTTGAGATTAAGAATCAGTGTTCTAGGTAATAAACTCCTCTTATAATATAGAATTTTTTTCTCTTGATAAACGAGTATTCTTTCTTTCTTTAGATAGTAAGTCTGATATAGACCATTACAGTTTTCCCCTTTTTTACCTAGAAATGCAGAACAAAATTCAATTTTTAATTGTGGTAATCATTTTCTCTGTTCCCAATATAATTACTTGACTATATATTTATTTTCCTTTAATTATAAATGGTCCTATTTTAAATGGTTTATATTATACTTTGAAATTCTTTTTAGTAAGTAGATACTATATAAATTTTAAATGCGCACTGAAATTTTTGGCTCAGAGTAGTAAACTATCAATTACAAATAGCTGAATTCAATCTAAATTTTAGGAATTTTCTTCAATAGTAGCAACTAATATTTTTAAAGTATTTACAGTGTGCCAGGGCATTGTGCTAATCAATTTACTGTGAATTATCTAGTAAAATCCTATGTTGTAGGTACTATTATCACCCCGACTTCACAGAGGTTCAGAGAAATAAAAAATCTTCCGCAATGTCCTGAGGCGGTTCCGTTAGGAATCAAGTCTTGCCGAACTCCAAAGCTCAGGCTCTTAACCAAAATGCACATTGTATCCCAAGCTGCACATTCTACTCTGCATTACTGATGGTTTTTCTGAGATTCTTTGTGGGAGAATGCTCACTGCTTCTCCCAACGAAGCGGAACCCTGTCTTGTAACAAACTTTTTGCCCTTGCACAAAGTTTCCTACCATGTCCACCCTCAGTGTAGTCCTAGTGCACCCTCTTATCTTGGGCCGCTACAGAGCCTGGTCCCCAGATCTTCGCGACTCAACAAAGCCCCTCCCCCTCACACGCTGGCAACCACAGCAGGGCCCTGTCCTCTCACACCTTGGTCCCTGTGAAGAGCCTGGTCCTTTTATACCCTGATTTCCTAGCAGGGCCCCAACTCCTCAGACAGTGATCCTGGCAGAGCCTCGTTCCATCAGGCCCTCGTCCCCCAGAGTTTTCAGACACGCATTCCAGCACAGGTGCGGTTCTTGTACCTTAGCAGTATTCCTCAGCAAACGTTCACTGAGACATCTCCATACAAAGGTTCCATCCCAACCCCTAATTCAGGGCACCTCTCCACCTTTCCCCTCTCCAATTTTTTCTCAGAATCGTTTTTTTCCCCCCTATTCTGCTCTATTGTTGCTTCTTATTCACTCTCCTCAACTTCCCCCACCATCTGGTGCCCCAGTTTCTGTCTCGGGAGTGCCCCCCCCCAAACTTACCCAACGCCCTCTCTCCGAGGAGCAGCGATCTCGAACGGCTCCCTGCTTTACCTCTCACCTTTGCTCCGGCGGACCCGTTTAGGCGATCCCCGCGACTCGCCCGGCCCTGGAAAAGTCTTTTGGCCTGTTATCGAGTGAAGCTCCGCCCCCTTCAAGCCTATTGGTCACCGCTCCTAAAACTCCCGCCTCTCCAGCTTCCAGCCCGCCTCCCTGCCCTGCAGCCCTTGTTTTCATTCCCCTTGTCACACGAGGCAGTGGCGAACCCGAAGTGGGAGGAGCGAGGGAGGGGGGCGGAAAGAGAGCGGAAAGCGAAAGGCACGGGGCGCCTCTCTTTCCTACGTCTGACTCGGTTCTCGACTGCTCCGGGCCGCCGTTGTATTGTGGGATCGCTGCGCCGTGCCTGAGACGCTCGGATCCGCAGGGGCGCCCACTTGCTAGCGCCTCCTGTCGTCTGTAAGGTTGCCCTGCCATTCCTCGGCACCCCAACTCCCCCCACCCCCCTATCGCCTCCTCCTCCATCCTCCAGTTCAAAATGGCGGCGGCGGCGGCAGCGGCGGTGGCTATGGCTCCTCCGGGCTGCCCGGGTTCTTGCCCCAACTTCGCCGTAGTCTGCTCCTTCTTGGAGCGCTACGGGCCGCTGCTCGACCTGCCTGAGTTGCCGTTCCCCGAGCTGGAGCGGGTGCTGCAAGCTCCGCCGCCCGACGTCGGCAACGGAGAAGGTAAGCTAGGGGCCCGAACGCCCGGCGGGAAGCGGCCCTGGCACGCTCCTTCTCTCCGCTCTTCACAGACACCCGGGACCTCCGAGGTTCTGTCCTCCCGCCGGGGCGCAGTTCCGCCCGGCCGGTCTTCTCCTCCCAGCCCCCGGGCTCTTGGGCAGTGGGGAGGCGGGGCGGAGGCCCCGTAGGGCCACTCCGCCCGACGCCCATTAGAGGTGGGGGCGTCGCGGGCTAGGTCTGGGCTGGGGGCGGGGAGGGGTCATTGTGCTGGTCGGCCGCCCCTGGGACTGCTATCCCGCGGCGGGGGCCGGGCCCCCCAATCCTTCTCCCTCTCGGTGGCGGGGGAAGGGGAGCGCAGGTTCCGGCCAGCTTTGCGCTTTTCTCCTCTACTCCTCCCTCACTCCCTCCCCTCCTCCCACCATCCTCGCTACCATCTCCGGGGAGGCTGGGCTCATCTTCTCGGGGCGCCCCTTTCTCTCCCTCCACCTGGGTGGGCGGGGGCCAGCGGACACTTCATCTCTCCCTCCCTCTAGTGGGAACTCCCCCGAGAGAGTCGGCTCTGGTCTCTTTTCCTTTCCCCTCCAGGGCTGGTTTAACCCCCCAAACTCCTTCCTCTGAGTCGGGAGGTTTGCTCCTCCTCCTTAGGAGGGGGTCCTCCTCCGTTCTCGCTTTGGGGGGCGAAGTCGGTTCAGCTTCTCCACTTTGGAGGGTAGAGGGTTAATTTCTCCTCCCCCCCATAGTTTTCCTCCTCCTCCCCACCTCCCCCCAAATAATAGAAGAGCATCTCCCCACTTTTCCAGTCCCTTCCCCCTTCATCCTGGCATAAGGCTTAGGGGAAGAAGAAGTCGCCCTCCCATTTGCAGGGTAGGGTGGGGTGGTTAGTATGTAGGGTGGAGGAGGGGCTCAGACGGAGGGGAAACAGTTGAAGAAGGTGCTTGTTGCTCATGTTTCTCTCTCTGGTGCCGCCGGTCTATTATTGGTGTTCGCAAGTGGTGCTCCTTCCACATAAGGCCACCGCGCGGCTTCAGGGCGCATGCTCTGCCCGGCCCCATTGAAACTTCCTGCTGGTGCTGCGGCGGCGGCGGCGGCGGCGGCGGCGGCGGCGGCGGCGGCTGGTGGTTCTTTTCGCTGGAGCATCTCCGCGCTGCGCCTGCTGCCTCCAACCCTCATTGAGCGCATCACTCACTCCCTATTTATTCCCGATCCATGCCTCTGCTTTCTGGCACATTTCTTTTTTCAGAGAAGGGATTTTTGTTGTACTCTGAGCATTGCCTTTATCTGGGAACAGCCCTTGGCTGGAGAAGAAACGTTTCCAAATAGGTCTTTTTTTTTTTCCCCCTTTTTGTCCGTATTAGGTGGCCACAGTGGACTGGGTATTGTGCAAAACAGATAGCTATTTCCTTTACAAGAAATCAGGGCCGCTCTTCAATTCTCCATGGAAATGGAGAAGTTTCTGTTAACAGAATATAATTACATAGCTAGGAAGAGCCCAAGTGTGAAGTTGTTCAAAATATTACGTATAGAGAAAATTATATTATGGTTACCAAAGACTCAAATTAATACAGCAGTTATGGTACAGGCATATATTTCTTCTTACCTGCCCAAATCTCGTCTACCATTCATAAACTGGCAAATAAAAGTTTATATAAAGACTTCCTGCAGAATTTCTTGAAAAGTTAAACTCCCCAGTATAGTAATTTCAATTACAATTTGATGACTATCAAATTGTATTTATATTTCTTTTACGGAAATGGTCATTATGAAGGAGAGTGCTTTATAAGTTACTTTTAGGATACCTTGGAAAATGATGGTAATGTATCTATAAGAGAGAAGTGTGGGAATTTGAGGAAAGGGATTGCTGGTAAATTGTTTTTAGAATGTATTTGGACCAAGTTGGAATGCAGGCATAAATTTTCTGTCATGGCATATTTTGGGTGGTATATAAGATTGCTTGCTTCTCCATTCCTTTTAAGTATTTTGGCCACTGCATTTGACTTCTGTTAGTAACAAGAAAAAATATCAGGGTCAGTCTAATACTTCATGTTACTTTTCTATCTAGGATTGAACGATGGGCGACTAGCTGAGTAAAAAATGAGAAGTAATACGAGTTGAGAGCTTATACAGTGGGTTCAGCCATGCATTACTGTTGGTATAGTTTCAACTATAATAATAGATCTTGTCATAAGGTGATCCAAGAATAATAATTAATGTTACACAGCTCAAGACCCTTGGCAAGTGAAAAGTCGCTGCAGGTGAAATTCTGCTACTGTGCAGGGAAAAGATTTTTAGGCCTTTGGTGATGGTTAACCTACTTGTAGTAGTTGATAATACTGCTTCAACTAAGAAGATTTGGACTGAGTCTTGGGGAAGGAGTTGTGGTGTACTAGAAAGAGTTAAGACATTGGTTTTAGTTGAACTAAATATTTTGCTGATAATCTCTGGACAGCTGAATCAACCTCTTGAATAGTGTAATAATATGTAGTTTGTAGGGGCAAATTACTTAATTTCTATGGACCTCAGTTTCTTGAGTAAATAGAGGTAATATCTGGGGATCAAATGAAATGTTTCAAAAATCGTTTCATAAACCAAGTACTTATAAATATTATTATTATTATTATTATTATTATTGGCCATGCCTCACTGCCTGCTGGATCTTAGTTCCCCGACCAGGGATTGAACCCTGACCCTGGTAGTGAAAGCGCCAAGTCCTAACCACTGGACCGCCAGGGAATTCCTTAAATATTCTTGTATTACAAATTTTATTAAAGATATTTGTGAGGTAGAAGACACAAAAGTACATTTGGAATGAAAATGTTAAATTCTTAGCATGTAGTGAGAAAGGAATTTAAGCACAGTATAATGTTGAGCTATTGTGCTCTTGGGGAAAAGTCTTTGTTATAATCAAAGGAGTTTTGCTCTATATACATTTTAGTATTTTTAAAAGGCAGTTCTTAGTGCCATTTAAATAATCCTATTTTATAAAACTTTTGGTTTTTCCTAGTGTGATTAGTCCTTAAAAGGTTTGTAAAGTATATTCTTCTGAGTTGCCAGTTAAATTCTTTTTTACCTAGACATTTATTGTTGTAGCTATATCGACACTATGACATCTTTGGAGAAGACTGTATTTCTCTATATTATCCTTGTTTGGGCCCTTTATGATCTTTCCCTTAAATTTTTGTTTATAAGTCTTAATTTGACATTATGGCTTCAGCTTCCTTCATCCCCTACAGTCTCAATTTTTAAATTTGGTTTTATAAACTACTTGTTTAGTCTTAAGGATATAAGCTACCATTTATTGAGCATTTACTATGTGCAAACATCATCTCCTTATTTCTTACAACTATTCCCTGAGGTTGGTACTATTATTCCTATTTGGCAGGCATAGAAACTAGGTTCAAGAGATTGATTCAGCTGTCCAGTGCCCAAGATTATACAGTTTTTGGTAGAATCTTAGATTTGTTATTGATATTAGTTAGAATAGGAAAAGAATGTGCCAACTGCAGGTATGTTTTATTCCCTCTCCCTCAGTCTACTGTAGCCCTCCCAATTCTGTGCTCTGTATGGACTTCCCCAGCTTCCTCTTGATGGGAGGTGGTTGATCAGGAGGTATGGCTGTAAACAAAAGTGGACATTGACTTTGTGGAATTACCAACATCCAAGGCTCCCAAGTATATTACCTCTCCTCCAGAGAGCATTCTTCTTCAAGAGGAAAATATACTTTTTCATTCTTTAAACATAGTCTTTGTATGGGTACTGATTGAGAAGTTATATGTATCTAATAACAGTCTATTAAGATAGTGTGTATGGATAAGGTTGAGTGAGTTATTGTATAGTATTAAACAAGTTGAATCATTAGTTTTTTGGTTTGGTTTTTTAATTTTAATTTTTAGAGTAATTTTAGGTTTGATTTGTGTTTTGCATTTTTAAATGAATTGAAGTTTAACTCTTGCGGTCAAAATGTCAAGTATAAAAGGATATACCTTATTTTTTTAACTGGACTTGTGATTGTAACTTAATATGTTCTCTTCTGTTGGTGATAATCGAATTGTGTGACAGCAGTTTTTAGGTTCATTCATAAAGTAGAAAGGTGACTTTACCATAACTAGAGTCACCATCTGTTGCTTTGAGCAAAAGATCTTACCAGGTACATGTGCCAGGAGTTGCATGGATCTACAGTGGTAGACTGTTGGTGGTAGCATTGCTGGAACCAGAACCTCGTTTGGCCGAAAATGTCTAGTTTTGGCTCTTCCACCTTTGAAAGAAGAAATATTCTTTAGACATTTATTAGAGGGAAGGAGAGAATGGTATTTCTTTTCCATCATTTTTGGTATATCACAGAGTTGAGGTAACCAAAAGTTATGGACGCTTGGAGGGAGGTTGTTGGCATTGTCCCAGAACTGGAGGTAATAGGGACAGGAGTTTTCTGGCTAAATTGGGCCTGTTAATGAAAAATGACTTTCTTCTTTTTTAAATTACTAAGAAGTTTGCCTTGAAATTTACCTGTGTTGTTAAATTCTCAGCTAGTAAGGAAGGTAAGCATTTATTAGCTACTTCATTTACTTAATTTGTATATTGAATATTTGCTAAATTCTAAGTACAGTAAACATTATGGTGATTATGTATTTTTTAAAATACCCTTTTTTTTTTTTTTTTTTTTGGCCATGTGGCTTGTGGGATTTTAGTTCCCGGACCAGGGATTGAAGCCAGGCCCTTGGCATTGAGAGCACAGAGTCCTAACCACTGGACCACCAGGGAATTCCCTACGGTGATTATTTTAAAAAGACATTAAACATGGGCCCTTCTTTTAAGGATTTCCTAATCTAGTAAGAAGTAGCAAGGCTGAGCTTGAGTTACTATCACCATTCAAATGCTTATTTTTTTCTCTGGGATTTTTTTTAATATATAAATTCATTTATGGTGCGTTGGGTCTTCATTACTGCACGCAGGCTTTCTCTAGTTGTGGAGAACAGGGGCTACTCTTTGTTGCAGTGAGTGGGCTTCTCATTGTGGTGGCTTCTCTTGTTGCGAAGCACAGGCTCTAGGCACACAGGCTTCAGTAGTTGTGGCACGTGGGCTCAGTTGTTGTGGCTCGCGGGCTCTAGAGCGCAGGCTCAGTAGTTGTGGTGCACGGGCTTAGTTGCTCCACGGCATGTGGGATCCTCCCGGACCAGGGATCGAACCCGTGTCCCCTGCATTGGCAGGCGGATTCTTAACCCCTGCACCAGCGGGGAAGTCCCCTCTCTGGGGATTTTTGTCAACTGGAGTTAGTAGTCTATGAATTCTAGTCTATAAGTTAATAGACTAAAATTATTTCTATGACAACTTTATGGTGGGATGTACAACTTCATACAGTGTGGGAAAGTAAGAACAATTCAGACCCAAAGTACATTTTAGCCTGAATCATGTATTCAAGGAAGGTATTTATGTGTGTTCCTGGATTTGAGAAAATTTCTTTGGCTCTCTACCTGATGGATATAGTCTTAACATAGTGTGCCTGGGTGATTTTGTTTTGTTTTTCTGTTTTTACTGTGTGGCAGATCCCATTACAAAGGGTATCAACGTGTTTTCTGTTTTCTTTTCATGTTAGAATTTTTGAAGTATCAAATACTGCTTGAGAGAGTAATGTGGGGCTTCATTTAAAAAAAAAAGATTGATTCTTTCAACAAATGTTAATTGATTACCTAATGTGTGCCAGGTACACTATACACTGGGGATACATTGGTGAGCAAGATAGATAAGATACTTGTCCTTATGGAGCTCATAGTTTAGCAGCAAAGATAGACAATGAAGCAGTGATTTTTAAAAAAAATGTTATTATATGGGCAAGTATACTGTACACTGTAGTGATACATATTTTTAGTGAACTTTGTTTTATAATTTGTTTAGCTTTGTATTTATCCTATCTGTATGCTTTTTTTCCTGTATTTGTACAAGTTTATCTTAATAATTTTCTGGATGGTGGGATTATAAGTTTTTATTTTTTCTTTGTATCATATTTTTTCACATTTCCTTTTCAATACTAATTATGTATCTCTTTGGTAATCACAAAAACAAATTATTTAAAAGTAGTCGTATACCAAGAAGTGAACTGGGTGAAAGTGGTCAAAAGGTACAGACTTCCAGTTATAAAATAAATAAGTGGTAGGGATATAATGTACAGCATGGTGACTATAGTTAATAATACTGCATTGTGTATTTGAAAGTTGCTGAGAGAATAAATCTCAAAAGTTCTCATCACAAGAAAAAAATTATAGCTATGTGGTGATGGATGTTAACTCATTGTGGTGATCATTTCACAATGTATACAAATATTGAATCATTTCGTACACCGGAAACTAATATGTCAATTATATCTCAAAAAAAAGAATTAAGAAAACTAGTTTTCAGGCTTCCCTGGTGGCGCAGTGGTTAAGAATCTGCCTGGCAATAGGGGAGACACGGGTTCGAGCCCTGGTCTGGGAGGATCCCACATGCCGCGGAGCGGCTAGGCCCGTGTGCCACAGCTACTGAGCCTCCACTCTAGAGCCCGGGAGCCACAACTACTGAGCCCATGTGCCACAACTGCTGAGGCCCACGCACCTAGAGCCGAGTGCTCTGCAACAAGACAAGCCACCGCAATGAGAGGTCCGCGCACCGCAACGAGGAGTGGCCCCCGCTCTCCGCAACTAGGGAAAGCCCGTGCGCAGCAACAAAGATCCAACACAGCCAAAAATAAAAACAAATAAATAAATAAAAATTAAAAAAAAAAGGTAAGAAAAATTCACTTAAAAAAAAAAAGAAAACTAGTTTTCTAAGAGGCTTTATAAAAGAAAAATTGAGTTGCTGCCTTATTTACTTTTAATCTTGAATTACCTTTCACCATGAATATTACCATCATCCACCCAAGTCACCCAGATCAGAAACCAAGGAGCCAACTTAGACCTCAGTCTCTCACATTCTTTGTTCCATGTCTTGAGTCTATTTCTTTATCCCATTTTATATTCAACCTCACTTTTCTATCATCATTACTACTCTGCTTTAGTCAAGCTGAACTGCTTGCAGGTCTCTGAAGGTATGAAAGGTTGTTTCACATCTTTATGCGTTTTCTTCATCCTTCTCCCTGAGTTGAATATTCTCTTTCCACCTTCCTTCCCTTGCCTGCTCACTGTACTCCTGCCCATCATTAATCTGCTCTTTAAGCACCAACTGCTCATGTGAAATTTTTCCTGCTTTCTCTGTCTCTCAAGTTAAATTAACCATTTCTGCCATTTTACCCCACAGTGTCCTGTGTAGATTTTATATCACAGTACTCATAACAGGGACTTCCCTGGTGGCGCAGTGGTTAAGAATCTGCCTGCCAATGCAGGGGACACGGGTTCAAGCCCTGGTCTGGGAAGATCCCACATGCTGTGGAGCAACTAAGCCCCCGAGCCACAACTACTGAAGCCCGCGCGCCTAGAGCCCTTGCTCTGCAACAAAGACAAGCCTCCTCAATGAGAAGCCTGCTCACAGCAATGAAGAGTAGCCCCCGCTCGCTGCAACTAGAGAAAGCCTGCGTGCAGCAACGAAGACCCAACGCAGCCAAAAATAAATAAATAAATAAATACTCATAACACTTTTTGCACTTATAGTCTAGCCTATGAGACTTTAATCTCCTTGAGGGCATGGGTAACGTTAATGAGACGAATAGTTTTTTCCCAATTTATTATAATGCCATGTTCTGTTCTAAAACTTCTTTTTAGAATTAAATCTTAGTTAAAGTTAACTTTTTAAAAAACTATTTTTAAAAATTTATTTTATTTATTTTTGGCTGCATTGGGTCTTTGTTGCTGCATGCGGGCTTTCTCTAGTTGTGGCGAGCAGGAGCTACTCTTCATTGCAGTGCGTGGGCTTCTCATTGCTTTGAGAGAGGAGGTGCATTGGGAATATAAAAGAGCAAATACCTAACTTTTCCCAGGGGATAGCATAACATCACTGTAGTCATTATGGAAATTTTGATGATTGAAGAGGAGATGGAAGAGCATTCCAGGTAATGAACAGCATGGGAAAAGGCATAGAAGTGTGAAATAATATGGTGTGTCTAGGAAATTGCAACCTAACTTTAGGCATTAGCTTTCCAAAAGATTTGTGGTTGAGGAACTTCAGACCAGGTGAGAAAATCAATTGGGACACATGAGTTATAAGCTCCTTAGAAATATATTCTTTTTCTTTAAAGCAAAAAAAAAAAAAAAGCACATGAAATAAAGGCAACCTGTCAATGACTTAGCTCCATAAAGAATTCATTTTGCTTTATTCACTTTGTTCCTAGCATAGTACTTAGCATATAGTAAATGCTCAAATGTTGGTTGAAAGAATAAATGTCACATATTTCAGGTTAATAATGATGGCTATTTTGATGTACTTTTAGTTTTTCTTTTTATCCTTTGCTTGCTAGAGATTTGTCATGGTGTAACTCTCCTTTTCATTTTGGGTATTGGTTATACAGATACGTACAGTTGACCCTTGAACAACAGGGGATTTAGGAATGCCCACCCTCAGTGTGGTGGAAAATCCACATATAACTTCACAGTCAGCCATCCGGCTGTCTCTGTATGGAGTTCCGCATTGGCAGATTCAACCAATTGCATATCACATAGTTAAACCAACTGTAGGTGGTGTGGTATTGTAGTGAATAAAATCTGTCTGTAAGTGGACCTATGCAGTTCAAACCCTTGTTGTTCAAGGGTCCACTGTACTACTAAATCCCCCTCTGTCCACTTGTTTTTTTTTTCTTTTTCTTTCTTCCTTTTCCTTCTTCCTTTCCTCCCTCCCTCCCTCCCTCCCTCCCTCCCTCCTTCCTTCCTTCCTTCCTTCCTTCCTTCCAACTTTCCTCCCAGGTCCTCTCCATCTTGGGTTTTATTATTACTATTATTATTATTTTTAAACTGGAAGTATACTTTTATTATTATTATTTTTTTAAATATATTTATTTATTTATTTATTTTGGCTGTGTTGGGTCTTCATTGCTGCACACGGGCTTTCTCTAGTTGTGGCGAGTGGGGGCTACTTTTCGTTGTGGCGTGTGGGCTTCTCATTGCAGTGGCTTCTCTTGTGGAGCATGGGCTCTAGGCGTGCGGGCTTCAGTAGTTGTGGCTTGCAGGCTCAGTAGTTGTGGCACGTGGGCTTAGTTGCTCCACGGCATGTGGGATCTTCCCGGACCACGGCATGAACCTGTGTCCCCTGCATTGGCAAACGGATTCCTAACCACTGCGCCACCAGGGAAGTCCTGGTTGTACCAGGTCTTAAGTGCATGCCAAAGCATATGTGTTAACTTCTGTCTTCTAAGCTTATTACTTTTTATAGGAATCCTCAGAGTATAGTTTTAAAATCCACTTTTTCTTTTACCTTTCTGAAGTCATCTCAGGGAAAAGTCATTATTACTTCTCTGCTAGTTACTTTTTAAATAAAAAAAAATTCTCAGCCCAGTTTCTCTGAATTGTTTTATATCATCTCCACCAGGGTAACTTGAAATTCTTATTTTTAAAACTAAAATTTTTTGAGTTGTTGAAAGGCAGTGGGCAGGCTTGAGAGTAGGGAAATCAGCTAGAGAATATAATATTATTGGTGAGATATGAATTGAGGCAGTGGCTGTGGGGAGTAAGAAAGGCTAGATCTGAGAAAGGTTTTGCAGTTAGAATTGATAAGGACTTAGTGGACGGATTAATGTGAAGGGTCTTTGAGTAAAAAGAATTTAGTATGATTCCCAGGTTTCTGGCTTAGAGAGTGGGTAATTAATAGTTTCATTACTGAGGAAAGAAATGGTTAAAAAGACCCAGGGTATATGTGGGAATGGTGTGATTCCCTATTTTTAAAAATTCAGAATTCTAATAACATATATGAGCACTATTTGAGGAACTAGCCATATTAATTTTATAGCTTACTAAAAACTTACTCTGAATAAACAGATAATGGCAGTATATCTTATTTTACAGCTGTTTTGTTTTTTGTGATTTATTGAAGTTGCTCTACATGTATGTGCTATACATATGTTAAATATACATTTAACATTTTGTTAAGGACAGTTTTATAGAGAGCCTAATTTATGTACTTAAGGTAACTAAAATTAGCTTTATTAAAATATCTTGGCATTGGTGCCCAATTGTATTCTCTTATAAGTAAAACTTTTTTTAACTGAGATATTCTGTCATTTTCATTTGCAAAAAAAATTTGTTGTAATTTTAGAGATTGCTATGTTCTGCTGGGTAAAGGTTTGTTGTTAGACATTCTGTTCCCCCCTCCCCACAAATAAAGAGATGGAACTTCGAATAAATTGAAATGCCACTCTAAATAAATAAATATGTTAAATATGTAGTGTGGATTGAGTCCATTATATAGATGAGAATACTTAAGTAAATGTATGTCCTTTGTGTGTGTTGATAGTTGATGAGTAATTCTTGATTAATCTTGAAAGATTCTTTAACAGAAATTTTGAGTTGAATTCCTTTTTAGGAGTGACTCTCCAACTATTACACATGCTATTAGACACCATGTGGTAACTCAAACCTGTATTGTTACCTGAGTTATAGTTTGTCTTGTCTCATGCCATTTAGTTAGTGAAAGATAGCTCCATCATCTTGAAAGAAAAATGTTACTATATATACTTCTTAAGCTAGAATTATCAATAATGTAAATAATTGTATCTACAAGGAAATTAATATTGGGAGATTTTTTCCATTTTTTTCTGAGGTTGATACTAGAGCACAGTAAGTTGCCTTTTTTATATTTTATTTAATTAATTTTTTAACATTTGTATTGGAGTATAATTGCTTTACAATGTTGTGTTAGTTTCTGCTGTGTAACAAAGTGAGTCAGCTATATGTATGCATATATCCCCATATCCCCTCCCTCTTGCGTCTCCCTGCCACACTCCCTATCCCACCCCTCTAGGTGGTCACAAAGCACTGAGCTGATCTCCCTGTGCTATGCAGCTGCTTCCCACTAGCTATTTTACATTTGGTAGTGTAGATGTCAATGCTACTCTCACTTCATACCAGCTTACCCTTCCCCCTCCCTGTGTCCTCAGTAAGTTGCTTTAATAACTCAAGCAATGTAAGAATCTTAACGGGCTTCCTCCCTGAGCCTGTCCCACACCCAACCTGCCATGTTTTAATTAGCTGGGGTTTTAGTTCCATATTGTCATTCTTTTTAAGAAAAATAATTAATTAATTTTTGGGCTGCATTGGGTCTTCATTGTTGCGTGTGGGCTTTCTCTAGTTACGGCGCGCAGGCTTCTCATTGCAGCACCTTCTCTTGTTGCGGAGCATGGGCTCTAGGTGCGTGGGCTCAGTAGCTCTGGGGCTCAGTAGCTGTGGTGCATGGGCTTAGTTGCTCCACGGCATGTGGGATCTTCCCGAACCAGGGCTTGAACCTATGTACCCTGCATTGGCACGTGGATTCTTAACCACTGCACCACCAGGGAAGTCTTTGTAATTCATTTATATTTATGTTTCTCAACAATTATTTAAATTAAACTGTATGTTTTACTAGTTTTTTTCACTCACCACTGTTTTTGATTACCACATTTTTCCTTTTAGATTCATTCTTTTGCTGTAGTACATTCTTTTTCAAACAGGATTTCTAAGAGGTGAATTTTGAGTTCTTGCATGTCTGAAAATATATTTATTTTGTTCTCTGTTCTGACTGCCCGTTTAGATTGAACACAGTATTCTAGTATTCACAAATAATTTCCCCCAGAGCTTTGATGATACTGCTTTTCTGTCTTCTAGGATCCACTGTTGCTGATGAGAAATCTGTCAGTCTGATTCTTTTCCTTTATGAGTTTCTTTCTCTTCCTGATTTTTATGATTTTTTTTTTCTTAATCCCCAGAGTTCTGAGATCTTTTAGGATGTGCTTTTTTCTTTCAATTTCCTTGCTTTTGCTTTTACTTTGTGTGTGTGTGTGTGTGTGTGTGTGTGTGTGTGTGTGTGAAAGCGCGGAGTCCTAACCACTGGAACGCCAGGGAATTCCCTTACTTTTACTTTTTAAGACGATAAAATTACAGATTTATTTGAAGTTCTCTGTATATTACTCCTGTTCTAATTCTCTTTCGTCTGTTCCCATAGGCAACCACTGTTCTGAATTTTGGAGTTTATTGTTCCCATAAACACTTCTATACTAAGAGTATATATTTATGTATCCATAAACAATACGTGGTATGGATTTATTTTTTTTTTTATACTTTTTTTTAATAAGTTTATTTGTTTTTGGCTGCATTGGGTCTTCGTTGTTGCATGCGGGCTTTCTCTAGTTGCGGTAAGTGAGGGCTACTATTTGTGGCCGTGTGCAGGCTTCTCATTGTGGTGGCTTCTCTTGTCGTGGAGCACTGGCTCTAGGCGTGCAGGCTTCAGTAGCTGTGGCACCTGGGCTTCAGTAGTTGTGGCTCGTGGGCTCTAGAGCGCAGGCTCAGTAGTTGTGGTGCACGGGCTTAGTTGCTCCGTGGCACGTGGGATCTTCCCACATCAGGGCTTGAACCCGTGTCCCCTGCATTGGCAGGTGGATTCTTAACCACTGCGCCACCAGGGAAGCCCTGGATTTATATGCTTTAAAACTTTATATATAATCAATATAACACTATATGCATTCCTCTACAGCTTCCTTTATTCCCTCTTAACACTATTTTTGAAACATATCCATGTTAATGCATTGCTGTTTTAGTTATTTACTTTTAACTGCTGTATGGTATTCTATTACATGAAAATACTGTAATTTAGTTTTTTTTAATTGGTGGATATTTAGGTTTGTTTTTGTGCTATTAAGAGTAATGTTGTAATGAATATTCTAGCAGCTTTGCCTAGAGGTAGAATTGCTGGGCTAAAGGGTATACAGTCATCCCTTGGTGTCTACGGGGGATTGTTTCCAGGACCCCCTTGTATACCAAAATCCGAGGATGCTCAAGTCCTTTATTTAAATGGCTTAGTGCAGTCTGCCGTCCATATCTGCAGGTTCTGCATCCAGGGATACAAAAGGTCCATTGTCTTCCTTTTAGCCTTGGTATAGCTGGATTGATTTCCAACTTAGCTTTATCAATTTATACATTGCCAGTAGTGTATGAAGGTTCCCATTTATCCAGGTAATCAAATCGTAGCATTGTCAGACTTTTTAAATATTTGATAATGTGGTTGTGAATTAGATTCTTATTATTGCTCTGATAAGGTTGAACATTTTTTTCATGTTTTTTTGGCCATTCACTTTTCTCTTGCGTGAATTGCCTTTTTATATCATTTCTCCATTTTCTTTGTTGTTTTCATTGATTTGTAGCGATTTTTTAATGTATTTCAGATGTCAATCTTTTGTCATTTTAAAATTTTTATCTTAATACTGCTTATCTTTTTTACTGTTTTTATAGTATCTTGTTGATCCAGGCTTTAAAACTTTAGCATAGTATAATTGTTAATTATTTATACATTTATACTTTTATATCTCATTTAAGAAACCCTTCTCTTTATGATTTTGAGGCATAAGGTGTTCATCTGTATTTTCTTCTAAAAGTTTTGTTTCTCAAACTGTAGTCTTAAACCTCCTGGAATTTATTTTTGTATAATGTAATTTTTTTTTCCTCCCCTCACCAATTGGTAATGCCACATCTTGTATACCGGTTTCCACATATACGTGGGTGTATTTCTAGGCTCTTTATTTGTTACATTGGTGTATCCTTCACGCGGTTTTACTTGCTATAGCTTTAAAGTAAGTCCTTTTATCTGCTAAGGCAAGTTCCCCACCATATTCTTTTGGAAATGCTGTTGGTTATTTTTAGCCCTTTATGTTCTCATCTGAATTTTAGAATTGGCATGTCAAACTTCACAAAAATCTTTGGTTGGATTTTTTTCTGATACCAGCTGGTATACAGGCTTACCTTGGAGATACAGATTGGGTTCCAGACCACTGCAATAAAGTGAGTCACATGAATTTTTCGGTTCCCCAGTGCGTATAAAATTATGTTTACACCATATTGTAGTCTCTTAAGTGTGCAATAACATTATATCTTTAAAAAACCAATGTACATACCTTAATTTAAAAATAGTTTATTGCTAAAAAATGCTGGCCATCATCTGAGCCTTCAGCAAGTTGTAATCTTTTTGTTTTTGTTTTTGGCCGCACTGCACAGCATGTGGGATCTTAGTTCCCCAACCAGGGATTGAACCCATGTCCCCTGCTTTGGAAGCGCGGTGTGTTAACCGCTGGACCACCAGGGAAGTCCCTGTTGTAATCTTTTTGCTGGTGAAGGGTTTTGCCTCAGTTTTTTTTTTTTTTTAAATTAATTAATTTATTTTTATTTTTGGCTGTGTTGGGTCTTCGTTTCTGTGTAAGGGCTTTCTCTAGTTGCGGCAAGCGGGGGCCACTCTTCATCATGGTGCGCGGGCCTCTCACTATCGCGGCCTCTCTTGTTGCGGAGCACAGGCTCCAGACGCGCAGGCTCAGTAATTGTGGCTCACAGGCCCAGTTGCTCTGCGGCATGTGGGATCTTCCCAGACCAGGGCTCGAACCCGTGTCTCCTCCATTGGCAGGCAGATTCTCAACCACTGCGCCACCAGGGAAGCCCTTGCCTCAGTTTTGATGGCTGCTGACTGATTAGGGTGGTGGTTGCTGAAGGTTGGGGTGGCTGTGCAATTTCTTAAAATAAGGCAATGAAGTTTGCCACATCGATTGATTCTTTCTTTCCCAAATGATTTCTCTGTAGCATGCAAAGCTGTTTGATAGCATTTTACCCACAGTAGAACTTCTTTCAAAATTGGCATCAATCTTCTCAAACCTTGCTGCTGCTTTATCAACTGAGTTTATGTAATATTCTGCATCCCTATTTGTCATTTCAATAATCGATTACGTTTGCCTTCTTATGTGGGTGCTTTTCATGTTGCCTCAAAACAATTACAATAGTAACGTCAAAGATCACTGGTTAAAAATCACTATAACAAATATAATAATAATGAAAAGTTTGAAATATTGTGAGAATTACCAAAATGTGGCACAGAGGCAGTAAATGAGTAAATGCTGTTGGAATAATGGCACCAACAGATTTGCTCCATGCAGGGTTGCCACAAACTTTCAATTTGTAAAAAATGCAGTATTCAGAGCGAGACAGTGGCATGGACATATATACACTACCAAACGTAAAATAGATAGCTAGTGGGAAGCAGCCGCATAGCACAGGGAGATCAGCTTGGTGCTTTGTGACCACCTATAGGGGTGGGATAGGGAGGGTGGGAGGGAGGGAGATGCAAGAGGGAAGAGATATGGGGACGTATGTATATGTGTAACTGATTCACTTTGTTATAAAGCAGAAACTAACACACCATTGTAAAGCAATTATACTCCAATAAAGTTGTTTAAAAAAATGCAGTATTTGCAAAGTGCAATAAAGTGAAATAGTAAAACGAGGTATGCCTGTACTGCAATACAATTCAATTCTGACACCAACCACCTGGAACTAGGTCAGATACCACAGGTTGAAGGGCATGGTCAACAGCAAGATTGCCCCCATTTCAGATGCCAGCTGCGGGTTCCCATGACCTGCTTCAGGTTTGAAAATTTGCTAGGCTGACTCACAGAACCCATAAAACTGCTATACCTGTGATTATGGTTTTATTTTAAAGGATACAATTAAGAACCAGCCAAATGAAGAGATACATAGGGCAAGGTCTGGGAGGGTCCCAGCGTAGAGCATTCATGCCCTCTCCCTGTGGAATCAGGGTGCCTCATCCTACTGGCACATCGGTGTGTTCACCAGTCAGCAAGTGCCACTGAGCTTCAGTGTAGCAGAGTTTTAATTGGAGATTTGACCATGTGATTGAACTCAATTTCCAGTCCCTTACCCCTCCATGGAAGTGGGGCTGATATCACATGACTCAAAGCCCCAACTGTCTAATCACGTGATTGGTCTTTCTGGCATGACTAGCCCCTATCCTAAACCCTTGCATTTCTGGGATAAATCCCAGTTGGTTATGATATGTTATTTCTTTAATATGCTGCTGGATTCAGTTTGCTTGTATTTTGTTGATTTTTTTTGTATCCATATTCATAAAGGATACTCATCTTTGCAGTTCCTGTGATTTTTCTCTGGTTTGGTGTCAGGATAATACTGGAGTCATAGAATGAGTTGGGGAGTATTCCCTCCTTTTCTATGTTTTGGAGGAGTTTGAGAAGGATTGGTGTTAATTCTGTAGATGTTTGGTAAATTCACCAGTGAAGCTATTGAGTTCTGGGCTTTTCTTTGTGTGGGAAGTTGTTTGATTACTAACTTTTTTTACGTTACTTGAATCTCTTTACTTGAATCCCCTATGGGTATTGAGTAAGTTTTGGTAGTTTGTTTCTAGAAATTTGTCTTTTTCATCTAGCTTATGTGATATGTTGATGTTCAGTTGTTCATAGTATTCTCTTAACAATCCTTTTATTTCTGTAAAGTCATTAGTAATATCTCTGCTTTCATTCCTGTTTTCGTAGTTTGAGTCCTTTCTCTTTTTCTTCATCAGTCAAGCTAAAGGTTTATCAATTTTCTTCATCCTTTCAAACAGTCAGCTTCTGGTTTCATTGATTTTGATTCCACTTACATTAAATTTCCAGATTAGGCAAATCCATAGAGACAGAAAATAGATCTATGATTGGCCTGGGTTGAGGTGGGGGGAGATTTGGAAGGGGGATGTAGGTTCTTTCTGGATTGATGGAGATGATCTGTAATTAGATAGTAGTGATGGGTGCCCAATATTGTGACTATACTAAAACAACTGAATAGTACACATTAAAATGGTTTAAATGATGGATTTTATGTTATATAAACTTTATTTCAATAAAGTTTTTTTTTTTTTGGCCGCACCACACGGCATGTAGGATCTTAGTTCCCCCACCAGGGATCGAACCCGCGCCGCCTGCAGTGGAAGCGTGGAGTCTTAACCACTGGACCGCCAGGGAAGTCCCCCAATTTTTTTTAGTTATATGACTACATGTGTATGGGTTTATTTCTGGACCCCATATTCTGTTTCTGTAATATATTTGTTTACAGGCCAATGCCACTCGTCCTTGACTCAACGCTAGCTTTGTAATGAGTCTTGAAGTCAGGTAGTTTAAGCCCTTCACCTTTATTATTATTCTTTTTTTTTAAATATTTATTTATTTAGTTTTGGCTGTGTCGGGTCTTAGTTGTGGCACAGGCTCTTTGTTGTGACGTGCAGGGTTCTCTCTAGTGTGGCGCGTGGGCTCTCCAGTTGTGGCGCGCGGGCTTAGTTGCCCCGTGGCACCAGGGATCAAACCCGCATCCCCTGCATTTGAAGGCGGATTCTTAACCACTGGACTACCAGGGAACTCCCTTTATTATTCTTTTCAAAGACGTTTTAACTATCCTAGGTCCTTTGAATTTCTATATGAATTTTAACATAAGCTTATCAATTCCTACAAAAAGTTTCCCTGGAATTTTTATTGGGATTATCTTGAATCTACAGACGAATTTGGGAAAAATTGATACCTTAAGATATTGTTTTCTCTCACAGATATACAGAACAGACTACCAGAGGAAGGGGGGTAGGGGATTAAGAGCTACAAACTATTAGTATAAAATAAGCTATAAGGATATATTGTATAACACAGTGAATATAGCAAATATTTTATAATAACTATAAATGGACTATAACATTTAAAAATTTGTGAATCACTGTATAATATTATATACCTATAATTTATATAATTTTGTATATCAACTATATTTCAATAAAAAGATACTGGTCTTCTGATAGATGAATATGGTACATTGCTCCATTTATTTAGGTTTTTATTTAGTTTTTCTTAGCTGTGTTTTTCATTTTCAATATACATGTCTTCCACATCTTGCATCACTTTTATCCCTAAATGTTTTATGTTTTTTTATGATAATCTATATGGTATTGTTTAAAATTTTTATTTACTAGTTTTTCATTGCTGATATATAAAAATTCAGTTATTTTTTGTATGTTGATCTTGTATTCTGCAACCTTACTAAACTCATTTTTAATAGCTTTTAAACATTAAAAATTCTTCTTACATGATCCTGTCATCTGTAAAGAAAGTCTTACTTCTTTGTTTCCCATCTGCATGCCTTTGATTTTTTGTTTTATTTATTTATTTTAATATCTTTATTGGAGTATAATTGCTTTACAATGGTGTGTTAGTTTCTGCTTTATAACAAAGTTAATCAGCTCTATGTATACATATATCCCCATATCTCCTCCCTCTTGTGTCTCCCTCCTACCCTCCCTATCCCACCCCACATGGCTTTGATTACTTCTTCCCAGAACTACATGTAGAGTTGTGAGTATAAGTGGTGGTTATATATGGACATGCTTGCTTTCATCCTGATCTTAGGGGGAAAGCACTTAGTCTTTCCCCATTAAGTATGTTGATAGCAGATTTTTCACTATGCCCTTCCTCAGGTTGAGAAAGTTCCCTTTTATTTCTAGATTGCTTTATCAAGAGTGGTTGTTGGATTTTGTCAATTTTTTTTTTTTGCATATACTGAGATGATTATATCTTTTCATTTAAGTTTGTTCATGTGGTGAGTTACACTGATGGACTTTTTAAAACTAATCTTGCATTTTTGGGGATAAACCCCATTTAAGTCATTGGTGTGGACTGAATTGTGTCTCCCCCAAGTTTATATGTTGAAGCCATAACCCCCAATGAGACTGTGTCTGGGGTAGGGTCTTAGGAGATAACTAAGGTTAAGCGAAGTCACAAGAGTAGGGCCCTAATAGGACTGTGACCTCTTACAAGAAGAGGAAGAGAGATTCCTCTCTTTCTCTATGCCATGTGAGGATTCAGTGAGAAGGTGGTTGTCTTCAGAAAGAGAACTCTCACCAGAACCTGACCATGCTATCTCCCTTGCTTTGGACTTCCAGGTTCAAGACCAGTGAGAAAATATATTTCTGTTGTTTAAACTACACAGTCTGTATGGTATTGTGTTTTGGCAGTCTGAGCAGACTAAGATAGTCATTATCAATTACCCTTTTTATATGTTCGCTAAAATTGTGTTAAGAAATTTTACGTCTATGTTCATGAGTGATATTAGTCTGTAGTTTTCTTTCTTTTGATGTGTTTTTCTGATTTTGATATCAGGGTAATACTGGCCTCATGGAAGAAATTGGAAAGTATTTCCTCCTTTTCCGTTTTCTGGAACTATTTGTATAGAATTGGTATTCTTTAAATCTGTGGCTTAATTTGCCAATGAAACCATCTAGATCTGGAGTTTTCTTTATGGTAAGGCTTTAAACTACAGATTCAGTTTCTTTAATAGATGTGGGATTATTCATGTTATCTGTTTCTGTTTGGATGAGCTTTGGTAATTTGTTTCTTCAAAAGAATTTTTCCGTTTTCCTGAAGTTACAAAATTTATCAGCATACATTTGCTCATAGTATACTTATGTTTTTCCTGTCTGTAATGCATCTCATTCCTGATACTGTTAATTTGTGTTTCCTTTTCCCATTTGTGTTTCCTTTTCCCTCTTGGCTCAGTCTGGATAGAGATTTATCAATTATTTTATTTTTTTAGTTTTAAATTTTTAAATATATTTATTTGGCTACGCAGGGTCTTAATTGTGGCATGCGGGATCTTTATTGCGGCATGTGGGATCTTTAGTTGCGGCATGCAGGATCTTAGTTGCGGCATGTGGGATCTAGTTCCCTGACTAGGGATTGAACCCGGGCCCCCTGCGTTGGGACCTCCGAGTATTAACCACTGGACCACCAGGGAAGTCCCAAGAGGTTTATCAATTATTTTCATTTTTCTCAAAGAACCAGCTTTTGGTTTCATTGATTTCTGCTGCTTATTATTTCCTTTCTTCTGCTTATTCTTTTTTTTTTTAATTTACTTATTTTATTTATTTTTGGCTGCATTGGGTCTTCGTTGCTGTGTGCGGGCTTTCTCTAGTTGTGGCGAATGGGGGCTACTCTTCGTTGCGGTGCACGGGCTTCTCGTTGCAGTGGCTTCTCTTGTTGAGGAGCACGGGCTCTAGGCATGTGGGCTTCAGTAGTTGTGGCTCGCAGGCTCAGTAGTTGTGGCATACAGACTTAGTTGCTCCGTGGCATGTGGGATCTTCCCGGACCGGGGCTCGAACCCAGGTCCCCTGCATTGGCAGGCAGATTCCCAACCACTGTGCCACCAGGTAAACCCTTTCTCTCTTTTTAAAAATAGGGCTTTGTTTTATTTTTTTCTCTCATTTTTTTATTATATAACTTTCAAGTGTACACCATTATAGTTTTAACATTTGTGTACAATACAGAGTATCACCACCTCAAGTCTATTTACCATCTATCACCATACAGTTAACCCTTTTCACCCATTTTGCCCCCCCCATCACCTTTCCCTCTGGTAGCCACTGTTCTGTTCTTTGTATCTATGCATTTGTTTTTGTTTTGTTTGTTTGTTGGATTTTATTTTGTTTTATTTTAGATTCCACATATGAGTAAAATCATATAGTATTTGTCTTTCTCTGTCTGACTTATTTCACTTAGCGAAATACTCTCAAGTTCCATGCATGTTATCACAAATGGCAAGATTTCCTTTTTTATGGCTTAGTAGTATTCTGTGTGTGTGTGTGTGTGTGTGTGTGTGTGTGTGTGTGTGTGTATACACATACCATATCTTCTTTATCCATTCATCCATTGATGGACACTTAGGTTGTTTCCATATCTTGGCTGTTGTAAATAATGCTGCAGTGGACATAGGGGTGCATATATCTTTCTTTATCCGTGTTTTCATGTTCTTTGGAAAAATACCTAGGAGTAGAATAGCTGGGTCATGTGGCATTCTATTCTTAATTTTTTGAGGAAATCCATACTGTTTTCCATAGTGGCTGCACCAATTTACATTAAATTTTTTTTCTCTTTTCATTTTCTGCTCTGTCTGGGTGAATTCCATCATTTTTCTTCTTGCTTGCTGATTCGTTCTTCTACCTATCCAGTCTGCTGTTGAACCTCTGTAGGGTATTTATTTATTTATTTATTTGGTTCAGTTATAAGTTTTTTCAAAAAGTTTGTTTGGTACTTTCTTATATTTTCTTTCTCTTTGTTGAAGTTCTCACTTGTTCATACATGCTTCTCCCAAGTTCAGTGAGTACCTTTGTGAATACTACTTTAAACTCTTTATTGGGTGGATTGCTTATCTTTATTTTGTTTAGTTCTTTTTCTGAGATTTGTCTTGGTCTTGTGATTGGAACAAATTCCTCTGTCTTCTCTGATTCTCTTTGTTTGTTTCTATATGTTAGGTGAATCAGCTACTTCTCCTAGTCTTGAAGGAGTGGCCTTACGTAGGAGATATTTTATGGGGCTCAGAAGCGCAGTCCTGCCTGGCCTTCAGATCCCAGCACTCAGTGGGTACCCCTGTGTGGGCTGCTTGCACCCTCCCATTGTGTCAGAGTTGCAGATGCTGCTTTGGTGCACTGGTCCTGAGAATGGCTGTGGGGACTGGCTGCTGGGTGCTGATAGGAGGGGTTTTCATCTAGCTGGGTTTCAGGCCTGAAGAAGGCACAAGAGGTGGGTGAGGCTCTTGGTGGGCCATGCCCACTGGCACTAACAGGTTAGGTGGAGATTTCCAAAATGGCTCCTGCCACTGTCTCAGTCCCTAGGAAGCATCCCAAGTGGTTCCTCCCTCTCAGGTAGATGCTTTAAAATTAGTAAGTGGGTCCCCTTCCCCTCTGGTCCAGGTACTTTTCAAGCTTGTGTTTATGCACTGGTTTTTCAGTTGTCTGAGTCTGTGTGCAATCCCCTTAAGAGCAAGTTTTTTGTTCCCTGTAGTTCTGTAGTTTTCCTCGACCTATTCCTTGTTGGTTTTTAAAGCTAGGTGTTCTGGGAGCTCTTCTATTCAGGATTTAAGGGTTGGGATGCCCAATGTGGAACTCAAATCCCTCACTCTTCAGGGAAAATAACCTTACCTTTGTGATCCTTCCCAGTTGTGGATTGTGGCTGGGGTGTGTTTTTTCCTTTGGTGTCACCGTTTCTCTGTTTCTTCTACCCATCTCAGTGCTGTCCTTTTAGCCTTTGTTGTGGAGACTCTTTTCATCCAGTTTTCAGGTCCCTTTCAGAGGGAATTATTCCATATGTGGTTGTGGATTTGTTGTTTCCGTGGGAGAAGGTGAGTTGAGGATCTTTTTACATCATCATCTTGAACCTGGCCTCTTCCGTTTGCTCTTTTTTTAAAATTTTAGTTGAAGTATAATTGACATACAATGTTTTATTAGTTTCAGGTGTGCAACATAGTGATTAGACATTTATATCATTATGAGATGATCACTACGATAAGTCTAGTTACCACTTGTCACCATTTAAAGTTATTACAATATTGCCTATGTTCTGTATTTTGAATCTTACATCCCCATGACTTATGTATTTTATAACTAGAAGTTTGTGCCTCTTAATTCTCTTCACCTATTTGCCTGTTTGCTCATCCCACTATTCCCCTCCTCTGGCAACCACCAGTTTGTTCTCTGTATCTGTGAATTTGTTTCTGTTTTGTTTGTTTGTTTGGTTTTACACACACACTAATGATTTTTAGTTCTATAAAGTTCTGTATAAGTACTTGTTCAGCTGCATGCCACAACACTTACATGTATTTTCATAATTTTTCTTTTTCACTATCATTTCTTCAAATAATTTTATTTCTGTTTTTTGGGACTCCCAATTATGTGTGTGTTTGACCACTTGAAGTTGCCTCACAGTTTATTGATTCTCTTTGCATCTTTTTTCAGTCCTTTTTCACCATGATTTTGTTTGTTTTTTATTGCTGTGTTTTAAAGTTCACTAATGGGGGGGTGGGTAGTAAGGATAACCAGTCTAGCCTCTATGCTATTTAGTGTATTTTTAACATCAGACACTGTAGTTTTCCTCTCTGGAATTTTCATTTATGTCTTTTTTAATATTATCCATGTCTTCACTTAACATGTTCAGTTTTTCCTCTGGCTTCTTAATCACATGTATTATAGTAATTTATAATCATAGAATAAATTCTCAGGTCCCTTTTTATTCTATTATTTGGTCACTTCTGAGTCAGATTCAGTTGGTTTTTCCTTCTCATTATGTGTTTAATTTTTCTGCTTTCTTTTTTGTGTCTGGTAATTTTTGATTTGATACTAGACATTGTTCATTTTAACTAGGCTAGATACCAGGTATTTTTGTACACCTATAGTATTCTTAAACTCTGGGATGTGATTCAGTTACTTGGGAACTGATTATTTAATATCTTCCCTCTAAGCTTTGTTAGGTGGGTTGGGATATGTGTTTATTCTAGGATTAGTTTTCTTCCGACTGACACAAGACTCATTTTTCTGTAAAGAGTCAGTAAATATTTTAGGCTTTGTGGGCTACTCAGTCTCTTTCTCAGCTACCTATCCCTTCTGTTATAGTGTGGAAGCAGCCATAGAGAGTATTTAAATGAATGAGCATATTGTGAACTTTATTCTGGGACACTGTAATTTGAATTTCATGTAGTTTCATTTGTCATGAAATGTTACCATTTGACTATTTTTCAGTTGTTTAATAATGTAAAGACCATCCTTAGTTCTTGGGCTGTACAAAAAGAGGAGGAGGAGCAGATTGATCTGTAAGATGTAATTTGCTGACCTCTGTTCCAGCCAATGCTATTTGAAATATGACCTTTTTCCATTTTGGCTGTTGGGGAATAGAACTTGCTCATAAGACTTGTATGGATGTTGGGCATTGTTCCCTCTGTTCCTTTTAATGCTTCTTTCCTTGACCTTGGGTAGTTTCCTCACCTACATACACTGATTAGTATTTTGCTGCAGACTCAGAAGGGACTGTTTGTGGATTTCCAGAGTGGTCTCTGCACCTCTCACCTCTTTGTCACTCTACTCCATGAACGCTAGTTCATATCTCTAATTTGCCTTTTTAACTCCCAGCTTCACCTCTTTGACAGAGGGAAATTGCGAGGTTTTGACTGGGTCCTCCCTCTTTGCCTCCTTACCCAAGTAATACACTGGAGCAATTGTGGTGTTTATCGTCTTTGTTTCTAATCTTTCATGTATCATTGTTTATTGTCTTTTGTCACCTCTTATGTAATGTCTTGAGTACCATCGTTTCATATATTTTGTTCTGTTGTTTAGTTGTTTTAGGCATAAGGTAAATACAGTTTCTGTTACTTCATATTTATTGGAAACACAAGCCTATTACTTTTTTTCTATCTCTTTGTTTTTTATTGTTTGCTTGTTTTTTACTGTCATTTTAAGGGATTTGTGGAAGAGGGACAGCCCATCTTCTTGGTGTAATGTACCTTCATCATTTTGAGAATGGAAATATGGGGACCTTTTATTCCCCAAGTGTGCATTGAGTGTCTACTGTATGTTAACCCCTTTTCTGGGTCTTATGAATAAAATTTTAAAAGAATTTACATTTTAGGGGGGTCTCCAACATTGGATAATGAACATAATGTCCACCTATGAAATAGGAAATATATGTGTTCCTTAGGGATTTACTAGCTTGGGTGAATCATAACCAAAGGTCCAGAAATCATTTAAGGTATTTTTAAATGCCAATTTTAGATTTAAATAAATACATATCTATTTGTCCAAATGCCACATAGGCTAAAAATGACATTGTATCATTGCTTGTTTTTCTTTCTTTCTTTCTTTTTTATTTTTTGTTTTATTTTTATTTGTTTCTTTTTTTTTTTTAATGATTTTTAAAAAAATTTATTTATTTCTATTTATGGCTGTATTGGGTCTTCGTTTCTCTGCGAGGGCTTTCTCTAGTTGTGGCAAGCGGGGGTCACTCTTCATCGCGGTGCGCGGGCCTCTCACTATCGCGGCCTCTCGTTGTGGAGCACAGGCTCCAGACGCGCAGGCTCAGTAATTGTGGCTCACAGGCCCAGCTGCTCCGCAGCATGTGGGATCTTCCCAGACCAGGGCTCGAACCCGTGTCCCCTGCATTAGCAGGCAGACTCTCAACCACTGCGCCACCAGGGAAGCCCTATTTGTTTCTTTTTAAAAAAAAAAAAATTTTATTGGAGTATAGTTGGTTTACAGTGTTGTGTTAGTTTCAAGAATACAGCAAAGTGAATCAGTTATGTATATATCCACTCTTATTTTTTTTCTGTTTTGACATTCTTTTCCCATATAGGCCATTACAGGGTATTGAGTAGAGTTCCCTATGCTATACAGTGTTTCATTATTTTTTAATGTTTTTTAAATTCAGTCGTTTGTATCATTGCTTATTTATTTATTTTTGGCTGCGTTGGGTCTTCATTGCTGCGTGCAGGATTTTCTCTAGTGAGTGGGGTCTACTCTTTGTTATGGTGCATGGGCTTCTCATTGCGGTGCCTTCTCTTTGTTGTGGAGCATGGGCTCTAGGCGCACAGGCTTCAGTAATTGTGGTGCACGGGCTTCAGTAGTTGTGGCATGCGGACTCAGTAGTTGTGGTTCGTGGGCTCTAGAGTGCAGGCTCAGTAGTTGTGGAGCACGGGCTTAGTTGCTCTGCAGCATGTGGAATCTTCCCGGACCAGGACCCAAACCTGTGTCCCCTGTGTTGGCAGCCGGATTCTTAACCACTGTGCCACCAGGGAAGTCCTGTCATTGCTTTTATATGAAATATTCTCAACTTCCTGTGGTAATATCTTTTCCCCACATTGATCAGATATTATTACTGATAGTTAATAGTAACTTTTGCTAAGTAAAACACAGGAGATTTTAATAAATTCAGTTTGGCAAACCAGATTTCTTAAAATGTAGTATCTGTGTTGAGAGATAATGGGACGCAATGTGGTGTAGAGTGAAAACATGGTATTTAGTGTTAGCTGGGTTAGAATCTTAGCCTTGCCACTTGATGTTTGTGTGACCTGGGCAGGTTATTAATTTGTGAGCCTCTTCATAATGGAGACAATAATATTCATGTCTAAAGTTGTTTTAAGGATCCAATATTCCCTTTTTCTTTTTTTGGAAATGTTACAAACCAGTATCTGATATCCCTATTGTTTCTTTTTAGGTACTTAACATGTGAAAAATAGATTCATTTATAATTCATTCTTCTTTAAATTTGTATGATCTGCTCAGATACATATGTCTTCCATTTTGTTTTAAAAAATGAGGAATTTCATCTCCGGCCATGAAGGAGCAATAAGGAGTCTTTATCCCCTTGTCGCAAATAGTAAACTGGACCAAAATATAGGAACTGTCTCTTATTAGATAGGGCAGAGTAGGACTGTGGTCCCTGAGAGAGGGGAAATAAGGAATATGAGCTCTACAACTACCATGGCTTCCTGTCTGGAAGCAAATTTGGGATTGAAGAAGCAGGGAGAGGGAGCCTAATGAGGCTGCAAGCCTCACTCAGTTGAGGAGGCACAGATTGGATTTTGGAGAGACTTAGGCAGCTAGAAGTTGCATGGCTAGTTTCTGAAAAGATAGAAACTATGCAAACAAAAGAACTCCAGAAATGTTTATAGGGGCCACGTTGAATCTTTGCTGAATACTAGGTCATGAATGCATAAAGTAAAATGCTATAAGGCTAGGCAGTGAACATCCAGGGAACTACTAGCAGAACATTTACCAAATTTATGCAGGAGACATTTAATTCTGACCAGAGTGAAAGGTCTTTTGGAGCACCCAAGGCATTCAGTGGAGAACCCACTGGATTCGTCATGTAGTAAAGACAGGAAAGTCCTCAGAGGGATCAAATGGATCTGTAAATAAATGCCTGCCAAAACAAATCCCAGCTCTCTCTGGAGTGATTGCAAATACTCAAAAACAGTAGTGTGACTTTGATATTTTCCAGCATCTAAGCAGAAATCACTAGACATTGCAAGAAACACGTCCAGGGTAACCTATAACCAGTAGAAAAATCAACCCAAAGAAACAGATTAGAAGTGACGGAGGTGATGGAGCTAGCAGACAGGGATGTTAAAAATAGCTATTATAGGGACTTCCCTGGTGGCACAGCGGTTAAGAATCCGCCTGCCAATGCAGGGGACACAGGCTCGAGCCCTGGTCTGGGAAGATCCCACATGCCATGGAGCAGCTAAGCCCATGCGCCACAACTACTGAGCCTGTGCTCTAGAGCTCGCGAGCCATGACTACTGAGCCCAGGAGCCACAACTACTGAAGCCTACGTGCCTAGAGCCCATGCTCCGCAACAAGAGAAGCCACTGCAATGAGAGGCCCACGCACAGCAACAAAGACCCAACACAGCCAAAAATAAATAAATAAATTTATTTTTAAAATAGCTATTATAATTAATAAGTGTATTTAAAGAAAAATATGAACATAATGGCTAGAGAAATGGAAGATATAAACAAGAACCAAATGGAACTTCTATTGCTGAACAAAAGGGGTATCTGAAATAAAAAGTTAACTGAACAGATTTAACAGCAGATTGGACAGTGCAGAAGAACAGACCAGTAAACTTGAAGAAACAGCAGTAGATTTAAACTTAAAGTAGAGAAATAGAACTGAAACTAGTCAATGGCTTATTGGTCTGTGGGACAATACGAAGTTGGCTCAACAAAGTGTATTTGACATCCTAGAAGAAGGATGGAACCAAAAATATTGTAAGAAATAATGGGTCAAAATTTTCCAAATTTGATGAAAATTCTGAATTCACAAGGTCCAATAATCTCAACAAACCCAAAGCAGGGTAGACCCACACAAAAGTACCATGATATAACCAGTTCCTAAAAACCAGTGATAAAAAAGAGTATTTTGAAGGCAGCCAAAGAAAAAGACATTATGCACAGAGAAACAATGAGGATTTCTTGTCAGAAAGTATGCAAACTAGGAGATGATGGAACACTTTTAAAGTACTGAATAAAAAAATTGTCAACGTATAGTTACATATTCAGGAAAATATCCTTTGAAAACAAGGGTGAAATAGAAACCGTTTCAGAGAAATAAAACCAGAGAATTTATTACTAGCTAGTTGAAATATACAATAAGAAACATCTTAAGATGGAAGGAAAATGGATCAGATGAAAGCTTGGATCTAGACAGATGATGAGTGCAAGAAATGATAAATATGTTTGAATATAAAATACATTTTCCCTAATTTTAAACATCTTAAAAGATAATTGGCTGTTTAAAGCAAAAATCATAATTTATGGTAAGTTTTACAACATATGTAGAAGTAAAATGTATCACATCCATAGTATTAAGGATGAGAGCAGGGAAATAGAAGTACTACGGTGTTGTAAGGGTAACAAGTGTTCACATTTTTGTGAAGTGAGAGAATATCATTGATGGTACACTGTATAGAGTTAAAGATGTATATTGTAAAACCTAGAGCAACCACTAAATATTAAAGTAAAGAAGTATGCCTAGTTAGCCAATAGTAGATATAAAATGAGATGCTAGAGTGTGCCCAGTTAATCCAAAAGAACACAGGAAAAGATAGAAGAGAGGAACAAAGAAATGGTGGAATATACAGAATATAAATGGTAAGATTGTAGATTTAAATCCAATTATATCAATAATTGCATTAAATATAAATGGTTTTTTTTTTTTTAAGGATTTTCTTATTTATTTATTTATTTATTTATTTTTGGCTGTGTTGGGTCTTCGGTTCGTGCGAGGGCTTTCTCCAGTTGCGGCAAGCGGGGGCCACTCTTCATCGCGGTGCGGGGACCGCTCTTCATCGCGGTGCGCGGGCCTTTCTCTATCGCGGCCCCTCCCGTCGCGGGGCACAGGCTCCAGACGCGCAGGCTCAGCAATTGTGGCTCACGGGCCCAGCTGCTCCGCGGCATGTGGGATCTTCCCAGACCAGGGCTCGAACCCGTGTCCCCTGCATTAGCAGGCAGACTCTCAACCACTGCGCCACCAGGGAAGCCCAATATAAATGGTTTTAACCAGGGTTTGGCAAGTTTCTTTAAAAAGCCAGATATTAAGAATATTTTAGGCTTTGTGATCAGTACAGTGTCTCTTGAAACCGTTCAGTTCTGCCAGTGTAGCATGAATGAAAGTAACCATAGATATTACATAAATTTATAAGTATGGCTGTGCTCCACTAAAACTTTCTTTATATAGACACTAAAATTTGAATTTCATGTAATTGTCATGTGTGCAAAATACTGTTTTTCCTTTTATTTATTTATTTTACCCCCAACCCTTAGAAAATGTAAAACCATTCTTAGTTCACGAGCTGTACACTAGCCACCTGTGGTATTTTAGTTAAAATTAAAGTTAAATAAAAGAGATTGTCAGAGTGGATAAAAAAAAGCAAGACCCAACTATATGCTACAAAAATCCACTTTAATTAGAAAGTTATAGATGAAAAATAAAAGGATAGAAAATGCTCTACTGTGCAAAACTAATCTTAAGAAAGCTGGAATAGCTGTACTAATATCAGAAAATGGAAACTTCAGAGCAAGGAGTTTAATGGTACAGGAGTTAATTTATCAGGGAGATGTGATGATTCTGACAGTGTCTTTTCCCCCAGTAACAGCTTTAAAATACGTGAAGCAAAAATTGACAGAACTGAAAGATACATACACAATCTAAAGTTATAATTGGAAATTTCAGCACTCCTCCCAGTAAGTGATAGTGCAACTAGATAGAGTATAGGACATGAACAATGTTATCAACAAACTGGATGTTACTGACATTTCTAGAACACTACCCAGCATGGCAGAAGATACATTCTTTTGAAATGACCCACTATACCTCAGATGTTAGTGAGGATGTGTATCAACTGGAACTCTTATACAATAAGGGTGGGAAGATTAAATAGTGCAACCACTTTGGCAAAATGTTTGGGAGTTTCTTATTAAGTTAAACCTACATATACTCTACAGCCTATCAGTTTCCACTACTGTCTACCCAAGAGAAATAAAAATATATGTCCACACAGAGACTTGTACACAAATGTTCATAGCAGCTTTACTTGTAATAGCCCCAAACTGGAAATAACCCGAATGTTCATCAGATGATTGGATGAACAATATATTCATATAATGGGATACTACTTATAGTAAAAAAGGAGTGGACTGCTAATATGTGCAGAACGTGAGTGAATGTCAAAAACATTATGCTGAGCTAAAAAAGCCAGACAAAATGAGTACATACTATATGATTCCATTTATGTGAAATGCTAGAAAAGGCAGTTCTTAGTGACAGAAAGCAGATCAGTGGTTGCCTCAGGTTAAAAGTGGGGTCACTGTCTAGGAAGAGGGTCACAAGGCAACCATTTGTTTAGTCATAGTCTCTTCTGGTTTCTTCTTTTTTTTTGTTGTTTGTTTGTTTTTTGCTTATCTTAGTTTCTTCTCTTGTCACATTAGGAAACTTAATCATTCATAAAGGCAAGTTTATGGTTGGCAACTTGTAAATTGATAAGCATGGGTATAGTTGATTGCTTGGTATAAAGGCACATTGCCAAAGTGGATAGTCTATTTTACATGTTTCCTTTAAGGGTTTTAGAAACTTATCTGTTTTTCTGTCTGCTTCTTTAAGTATGAGCAAGAAACGTATATTATTGTTTATTCATTTGCTAATCAGTCAGTTGCTTGGGTTATGAGTTCATGTTTATGAATAAATTACTTTAAAATTTTATTTTATTGAAGTATAGTTGACTTACAATGTTGTGTTAATTTCTGCTGTACAGCAGTAATTCAGTTATACATATATATATATACACATTCTTTTCCATGTTATTTTCCTTTATAGTTTATCAGAGGATATTGAATGTAGTTCCCTGTGCTGTTCAGTATGACCTTGTTGTTTATCCATTCTATATGTAATAGTTTGCCTCTGCTAATCCCAAACTCCCAATCCATCCCTCCCCCACCCTCTGCTTGGCAACCACAAGTCTGTTCTCTATGTCAGTGAGTCTGTTTCTCTTTCGTAGGTAAGTTCATTTGTGTCATATTTTAGATTCCACATATAAGTGATATAATATGGTATTTGTCTTTCTCTTTCTGACTTACTTCACTTAGTATGATAATCTCTAGGTCTACTCATGTTGCTGCAAATGGCATTATTTCATTCTTTTTTATGGCTGAGTAGTATTCCATTGTATATATGTAGTACATCTTCTTTATTCATCTGTCAGTGGACATTTAGGCTGTTTCTACGTCTTGGTTATTGTATCAGTAAATAGTGCTACTGTGAACATTGGGGTGCATATACCTTTTTGAATTATAGTTTTGCCTGGGTATATGCCCAGGAGTGGGATTGCTGGATTATATACTAACTCTATTTTTAGTTTTTTGAAGAACCTCCGTACTGTTTTCCACAGTGGCTGTACCAATTAACAATCCCACCAACAGTGTAGGAGGGTTCCCTTTTCTCCACACCCTCTCCAGCATTTATTATTTGTAGACTTTTTTTTAAAAAATTAATTAATTAATTTATTTTTGGCTGTGTTGGGTCTTCGTTTCTGTGCGAGGGCTTTCTCCAGTTGCAGCAAGTGGGGGCCACTCTTCATCGCGGTGCGCGGGCCTCTCACTATCGTGGCCTCTCTTGTTGCGGAGTACAGGCTCCAGATGCGCAGGCTCAATAGTTGTGGCTCACGGGCCTAGTTGCTCCACGGCATGTGGGATCCTCCCAGGCCAGGGTTCGAACACACGTCCCCCGCATTAGCAGGCAGACTCCCAACCACTGCGCCACCAGGGAAGCCCTGTAGACTTTTTAATGATGACCATTCTGACTGGTGTGAGGTGGTACCTTATTGTAGTTTTTGATTAGCATTTCTCTAATAAAATTGATTTTTTTAAAGGCCACATCATCTATTCATTCAATAAGTGCTTATTGAATGTATGGTATGTGCTAGGCACTGTCCTAGGTGCTGAAGATAAAGGCCTATTTAATGTGGGATAGAGGTGATCAGACAGGCATTTATGATACAGTGTGATGTATAAGCAGAATCATTTTGGAATATCCAGCAGGGGCACTTAATCCTGAAGATAAAAGAGTAATCAAAGAATGGATAAAAGAATGATTTCCTAAGGAGTGACAATGAAACAACTCTGAGGATGAATAGAGGTGGGTTGATGATAGAGGGAGCTGCACGTGCTAAGGTACAAAGGCTAGAAACAGCATGGAATGTTTGGGTATTCCATGACGTTGAATATGGTGGATTTGTTGAGCCATTAAACCAAAACTAGCAACTCATTAGTCTGGACTTCTAGAGAAGTCTATATGAGAAAAAGTAACCCATTATATTTGTGAAGCCACTCTGGTAAGGTTTTCTATTACTTGAACATATCCATAACCAGTAGAGTGAGACAACATATTTAAGTTGAAATGAAAGGATGGATGAGATGTCTTAGGAACAAAAGAAATGAAATCCTAAAATAGAACCAGCTTTCAAGGAAAGGGCAGAAGTGGGCCTGCAAATGAATCCAAAACAGGGCAAAGAAATAAGAGGAGAAATCAGAAAAGTGGTGTCACAGGATGGCCAGGTTTCAAAAATGAAGTTGTGGTCACTGCTGTCATATGCTGCCAAATTAAGACAAAGACTAAAGCATCCATTTAATTTAACTAATGGAAGTCAGATTGTGGTGGGTTTGGAGCAAATGGGACAGGTGAGAAAATGGAAACTGAGTGCATAGAACTTTTTTCAGAAGGGTAGAGGAGGAGTGTGTGTTAGCTAGAGGCGACTTTATCATACTATTTGTATGACCGCCCCAAGTTGATTTTTCTTTTTGATTCCTTTTTTTTTTTTAATATTTATTTATTTATTTAGGCTGTACCAGGTCTTAGTTGTGGCACGTGGGACCTTCCTTACAGCATGTTTAGTTGCGGCATGCGGGCTCTTAGTTGTAGTATGCGGGCTTCTTAGTTGCAGCCTGTGGACTTCTTAGCTGCAGCATGCAGACTCTTAGTTGTGACATACATGTGGGATCTAGTTCCCTGACCAGGGATCGAACCCTGGCCCCCTACATTGGGAGCGCCGATTCTTACCCACTGGACCACCAGGGAAGTACCCCCCCTCCCAAGCTGATTTTTCAAAAGAAATCTTCGCAAGTCCTTTACTCTTAACTTGAATTGTTTTAGGCCAGCAGCAAAATCCGTTGAAAGTCATATATAAATGAAAATACTCATAAATATCACATTTTGTGGCTTTTCAAGGGACCCAGTCTTAGTAAGCCATTCCTTATAGGAACATTTTTTTTTCTTTAAAGTGTAGAGTTTAAGCCAACAGTTGGTGTACTTTCAGTTAGATTCTTATGCACATAAGAACTGAGGATTGAGATTATGATGCTTCTTCGCCAACAATGAAGAGTAAGGGGTGGGGATGTTAGTTTTCAGCATAACTGAACAATCTCAATGGAACACATTAAGATCTCGACTATCCTGAACCTGTAGGAGAAAGGGTTCTTTAAACTGGGATATTTGTATGTCTTTTGGGTTGTCTCTAAACTCTTTGAACATATTTACAGAAATTTTTATGTTTACATTTTCTTAGGATGGCCATAGCTTTCATTCAAAATTAAGAGATTGTCTTATGTTGGATTCCCCAGGCAGTAGACCCTGAGACAGAAATGTGAGTGCAAATAGTTTATTTGGAAACTGATGCTAGGAAACACTGACAAGGGCAGGGGAAGTGATACTGGAAAGGGGAAAAAAAGCCAATATGGGATGTGTTTTCAAGTATGTTACTTTATAGGCTACTGGGACTAAATCCTCTGTTGAGCTGAAAGACAGTGTAGATTATACTTCAGATTCATCCCAGCAAAGAGGTTAAGGAGCTCTGTCAGTTATTGGTTTAGGGATGCCCTCAGGAATGCTTAACTCCACTGCCCTGTAGTCAGAAAAAACCCTCATGTGAAGACTTGCACATGCTTGCAGGTTGGGTTGTAATGGAATCATAAGTGCTGAGGGGATAAAGGTGAGGTGCTGCCAGCATCTGCTACAGAGGTAACAAAAAAATGCAATTTTATTTCTTGGTTAATTGAAAATGTTTTAAAGTTGTTTAATTGACTGGAAATTCTGTGACATTAAACACTTATTAGTTTTTAGGTGGTAATAATATTATGCTTATTTTTTTAAATTATTTATTTATTTATTTATTTATTTATTTATTTATTTATTTATTTATTTATTTATTTATGGCTGTGTTGGGTCTTCGTTTCTGTGCGAGGGCTTTCTCTAGTTGTGGCAAGCGGGGGCCTCTCTTCATCGCGGTGCGCGGGCCTCTCACTATCGCGGCCTCTCTTGTTGTGGAGCACAGGCTCCAGACGCGCAGGCTCAGTAATTGTGGCTCACGGGCCCAGTTGCTCCGTGGCATGTGGGATCTTCCCAGACCAGGGCTCGAACCCGTGTCCCCTGCATTGGCAGGCAGATTCTCAACCACTGCGCCACCAGGGAAGCCCTATTATGCTTATTTTTAAAGAGTCCTCATCCCTTAGAGATACACAGTGAAATATTTGTGGATGAAATCATGGTATCTGGAATTTGCTTTAAAATAACACGTTAGGGTGGATCAAGGTGGTATGAATGGTTAAATAACCCATATAAGACTGCCAGAAAACATGCCCTGTTGTCTTTTTCTTTAAATTGTATCAGTAGTTATCAAATGTTAATAAGAACAGATCAGCTCCTTTAGAAATCTTCAGGCAGAACCTGTTTTTTATTGATTGTGTTTTGCTGATGTTTCAGTTGAACATACTTAAATCACCAGTATTTTATTCAGACAACCTGGTTTGCTTATTAATAATTTTTAATAGTCAGTTGGCTGGCCCCTGAATAAGGTGTCAGCATTTGCTTTAAATAAGACATGATCACCATCTGGTGGTGAATAACAGTAACTTTGGTTTGTATATTGCTTTATGGTTTATAAAGTGTTTTCATGTACATTTTCTCATTTATTGAAATAACTGTAGAAGTTACAGTGAATTCATTTGTTATGCTTTCTGCCAAGATTTTAGGAAACTGTAAGATGACATAGTATGTTTCTTATATAGTTATCTCCGCTTGTCAAATGAATGTTGGTTGAAAGAAAAGCATGATCACTTGTTAGCAAGGAATAAAGATGACATAAATTTCATAAAGAGAGTTATTTTTTTAAAATTTATTTATCTTATTTATTTTATTTTTGGCTGCATTGGGTCTTCCTTGCAGCACACGGGCCTTCTCTAGTTGCAGTGAGCAGGGGCTACTCTTCGTTGTGGTGTGTGGGCTTCTCATTGTGGTGGCTTCTCTTGTTGTGGAGCACGGGCTCTAGGGCACGCAGGCTCAGTAGTTGTGGCTCGTGGGCTCAGTAGTTGTGGCACACGGGCTTGCTCTGCGGTATGTGGGATCTTCCCGGACCAGGGCTTGAACCTGTGTCCCCTGCATTGGCAGGGGGATTCTTAACCACTACGCCACCAGGGAAGTCCCAAGAAATAGAGTTCTTTTAATTTAAGTTCATAGATCTGCAGAATGGTCTTTAAAAGAAACAGCAAACTGATTTCCTAACACCTAAAATCATGGTATTGAGTCATAAAGGCATCTTTTAGTGTGCTTTTAAGTTTTTAAATACTACGGAACATACATGATGGGGATAGAAATCTGGCACTTTATAGAGGTCTGGTGTTAGGAAATCACTATATAGGTATTTATTTAATTAAACTTGTGGACTTCATTATTGAATCCTGTATACAAATGTCCATGGGAGCATTCACATCTTCCATCCCTTCCCTCAAAAGGGAGAGAAAAGGGGAAATAAAACCCTGCCAATAAGTTGTCTTGGGTTAGTGATGTCACTAACCCAAGTGAACTTGGGTTAGTGAACTGAAATTCTAAAGCCACTTTTGCCATCTTTTTCATCTCATCTCCCTCATCACTTTCCTACATACTATTCAGATAATTTTTCTTTCACACCTAAAGGAACTTTCTTTTTTTCTAGCTGTCTGAGAACTTTTAAAATTTCCTCACTCCATCTCTCCCTGTTGCTTTCCTTCTCCTTTATTTTCTTGTCCCTATTCTAGTTCATCAAATAGTTGAATGAGCCAGGAACTGTGCTTGGTGGAGGGACTACATGATGAAAAAGGCAGATGGATCTGACCCTTACCTTCTTGGAGCTTACATCTAAGGGTGGCAAAGAGGAAGAAGAGGAGATAGATGATAGGTAATTACAAAGTGAGACTGTAAAGGTAGTTAAGACTATATGATGTCAAAGAGCCTACCTTTATTTTCTATCTCTTTTCCTGTTTTATACTTAGTTCTTACTCTCTCTTAATTATCAGCATTGGGGATAAATTTAAAACAATTTTTTACCTACCCTGCTTGATTTTCTGCTTTATTTAAATATTAAAATTGTAACATAATTTTTCCCATTATTGTGTTTAACATTATGGATAAAATCAATTCTTGTGGGGTAGCAAGGCATTTTGCATCTTGGCTTTGGTTTCAGTGGATACAGCCTCTTTTGCAGGTTGAGCATTGTCTAAAGATAGTGCTTTACATTTTGAGTAACAATGCTTGCTTTTGAATTCTAAAGCACAGTGTTTCTCAACCTTTTTTTTTTTCTTTTTCCCATGATCACACTCCTAAAGAGAAAACTTTAATTTAAAATTAATTTCTCCCTAGCAAGAGAATTTAAATACTAAGGAGTAAGATTTTGTCAGATAGGGTTAAGTTGCTGAGAACCGTAAACCATATCTGAGATTTTTTGCCCTCCTCAAGGATCAGTTTTTGCCCCCTTGGGTGCGGTATTGCTCCCACGGAGAATATATACTGTAGTGGACTTTACTTTTATAATTGTAAATTTTCCAGAAAGCAATTTGGAAGTGAAGTGACTGTTTCAAAACTTTTAACTATAAAAACGGATAGGAAAACAGCAACAGCAGTCATGGTTGCACAACTTTGTGAATGTAATTAATGCCACTGAATTGTACACTTAAAATGGTTACGATGACAAATTTTATGTTATTTGTATTTTACCACAATTTAAACATTAATCATATAACATACCAAAACCCATTGATTTGTATACTTTAAAAGGATGAAGTGTATGGTATGTAAATTACTTTTCAATAAAGCTGTTGAAAAAAGAAAGAATGGATTGGGAGGAGTAGTAGTAGTCTTTCTGTTGTTACAGAAAGCTGGATTACATTTTAGAAATGGTTAATGCCTCAGTGCATAGGCAGGAGCAACCCAAGGTAAAAGATAAAAACCCAGATACTGAGCTATGCAGAAAGGGTGGCTTGATTCATAAGTTAGGTCTTCTGAACTATTCCTCCATCCATTTGATACTTTAAGAAACATTAGAAAGAGCCTTGGATTGGAAGGCCAGAGGTCTGAGATCTTGCTTGGGCTCTCTTCGACCTTGAGCAATTGACATCACATCTTAGTTGCTAAGTTTTCTAGTTTATCAGAGAGTGTGCTTTCAGTTCAAAAATGCTAAATCCTATGACAACTGCTGTGTTATTCTAAGGCAAATAAATACCTGCCTCAATACTTAGACTTGGACATTGAATATTAGAGCTGGAAGACTTTAGATCATCTGGTACAACTCCATTTATGGATGAGAAAATTGAGGTTTGCACCTCTTTCTCTTGACTCTTTCTAGTGCTTTCCATAATATACATGTAACGCAGTTCTAAAGAATACCTAGTTGAAATATTAAGTGCAGACTTTTTTTTTTTTTTTTTTAAATTCACGTTCTTTTATTTATTTATTTATGACTGTGTTGAGTCTTCGTTTCTGTGCGAGGGCTTTCTCTAGTTGCGGCAAGTGGGGACCACTCTTCATCGCGGTGCGCGGGCCTCTCACCATCGCGGCCTCTCTTGTTGCGGAGCACAGGCTCCAGACGCGCAGGCTCAGTAATTGTGGCTCACGGGCCCAGTTGCTCCGTGGCATGTGGGATCTTCCCAGACCAGGGCTCGAACCCGTGTCCCCTGCATTGGCAGGCAGATTCTCAACCACTGCGCCACCAGGGAAGCCCTAAGTGCAGGCTTTTAAGTGCAATATGAACATTTGAAATGATGAAGAGTATGAGAAATAAGACATGGTACACATAAATTTATTTAACTTTATTATTAAATGTCTGTGTATATGTTGCCTTTCTAAATCATGACTAATCAAGCAAAAAGTCGTGGTTTCTGCTTTTAAAAATGAACAAATCAATAGGAATCACATAGAAGACCGATATATATAGTAGTTACTTTCTCAGATTGAGATTGGTGAAGGTGCTTGTTAGAAAATATTTTAGAAATTTTGAAATTTTTTAGATTTTGCAGTTTTCCTTGAGGGTACTTCTCTAAATCTCCACTGCTCCCACCTTAGTCCAAGCCATCATTATCTCTTGCCTGAAGTATGGCACTAGCCTCCTAGTTAGTCTAGTCGTATTCCCCACTTATACAAAATTAGAAAGTTGTATAATGAAGTTTCACATGCTCATCACCTAGGTTCAGTGAAATTTTGTAATTTTGTTTCATCTGTAACTTCATCTGTCCTCTGCTGCTTAGGTTGTTATGAAGCAGATCCTAGACACAGAATGATCTTTTAAAAACTTAGATCAGGAAACTTTCCTAAATTCCTCCCTTGATTTCTCATTGCACTCAAAATATAATCAGAACTCTTTACACGGACCTCAAGGCTTTATAAGACATGACCTTTGCTTACTTCTTCAGTGGCATCTTTTACCATTTTCTCTTTCCTGACACACTGGAAGCTTTTAGCTGCCTCAGGTCTTCTCTACAGGCATTTCCTTGTGCCTGGCATGTTCTTCCCTTCCTTGGCTTGGTTGACTGCTGCTCTTCATTCTTTTTTTTATTAGAGAGCCTTTCGCTGATGGTTTTATCCTGTATAAAAATGTTTACCTAAAATGTTAGCAGTTGGTGCATTTAGGTGAAGGGTGTACTAGTCTTTCAACCTTTCACTAGATTTAAAATTATTGGAGGAAAAGATCCCTCCTCTTCCTTAAATACTATATCATTATTTCTTTCTTTTAAAATTTGTTTTGGGTCTCTCTTTCCTTCCTTCCCTACCCATCCCCCCACCCCCCATGATTATTAAATTGAGTAGAGAGAAAAGAGAGAAGGGAAATAGAATTATCTGATTAGAGTTGGAGGCGTATGTTATTGGAAGCCATTGCCTCAAGTACCTCAGATTCCCTCTGCCAGGATGCTGTTTGTCAAGTACATATAAGGAAAGAGTAACCCTTTAAAGACTGACTGATGTGAGGGTGGCTCACATCATCTTACCTAGAGGTCTTTCCTCCCCATAAACATCTACCTTCTTCAGGAAGAGGTGCTGAATGCTGGTTATTAGAGCCTCCAGCCATACTGATGTTTATAGTAGTACACTGATTACTTTCTTTGTAGCAGAGTTGTTTTCACGGCTTTGGTACTGAAATAATCTGAGCCATGTTTGGTGTGTTTCTTTACCTATGTGGGAATAGCAGTATGATTCTAAATGAAACCCAAAACCTAAATGGAGCATTAGAAACCTCTTGGTTTGCCTGCTTACATAACACCTATTCTTGGATTTTTTTTTTCCATTATGGTAATAATGGAAAGTTGAGCTTAGTGATTTATATTACACTTACCTGGCATCTCGCATCTGTAAACTATACCTTTTCAGATAATGACCTAAGTTATAGTTCATAGTCTTGAACCTTTTTTTTTTGTTTTTTGCTTTTCTGAAAACTTAAGATGATTGATTAAATGAACTTTTTGCCAATAAGGTATATAAAAACATAATAGTTATTTCAAGGATCAAGTGGACTGTGGGACCAGTGTCATTATGGTTAAAACTGTGCTCCCCCAACAGAATTTGTAGAAACTGACAGTAAGTAAAAGCTTTTTGTAAGCTTATACTTAAATCCCTGTATCTGAAATCAGTGTTCTTTTATCAATGGCCTACATAAAATCAACTGTTTTGTGATTCTAAGTGTATCTCTGCTTACAACCATAGAGGAAGTTTAAGTAAAAGACTTCATTGAGAAATGAGAGGAATTATGTCATTTAGTTATTATGAGCAGCTGTAAATTTCTACCATTAAAAAAGCAGAATTGTACGTAATAAAACTAGAATTGCGGAAGCAGCAGCATTCTTAAGGCTTGGTGCTGGAAAGATGCTTAGAAAAATGTAAAACTATAGGACATCTTTGGGTGATTGGATCAGTAATACATTCTGGGATCCTACCACTTACTGCTGTTTCATACCTGCATCATTTTGGCAGGCCCTTCATGAATTCAGAGAGCATCTGACCTTTTCTTCTGCTTCAGAATCTTTCACCTTCTTGAGGCCTTCTGAAAGAAACGGGTCTGTTAAAGGTTATATATCAAATCTGTCATGTGAAAAGGTAGAGATCTTGGTTCAATTGGGACAAAACCTGTAATTTTCAGAATGACATGAAGTTGGTTAATAGATAATTCTTAGAAGGAAGTTAATAATTACCTAATGTTCTCGAAATGAAATTATTTAGGAAATGTTCCAGGTGATAAACAAGTGAATTTATAGATCGTCAGTGCGTGTCATAGAAAATGATCATGTGTTTTAAAAATATGATTGATGTTTTATAGCTGCACTGCCCCAAACCCTAGCCACTTGCCACATGTGGCTGTTTAAGTTAATTAAAGATTAGTAAAATTAAAAGTCTAGTTCCTTAGTTTTATTGGCCACATATCAAGTGCTAAATAGTCACATGTAGCTAATGGCTACTGTTTTGAAAAGTGCAGATATAGACAGCACTGTTTTAGAGAATGCAAAGTATGGGAATTGTAATATTTTCAATTTAACTTTTCTATTGAAGTTTTTATCTGTTTCTTATTGACTGGCAAAATATTAAGAGCTACAAGTGTCCATAAGGTTATTAGCCTGTCAGTTCTATTTGTAACAAAAAAATATAAGTAAATTGGATGTTAACTAGACATATTGTGGTGATCATTTTGCAGTATTTACAAATATCAAGTCATTATGTTGTACACCTGAAACTAAATATAGTGTTATATGTCAGTTGTATCACCACAAAAAAAAAATTAAGTAAATTGTGTGTTCTAAATTTTAGTTTTAAATGTGCTAGCTGTGTGTGATCCAGTACAGTAGCCAGTAGCCATATGTGGCTCTTGAGCACTTGAAATATGGCTAGGGTGAATTGAGATATGCTGTAAGGGTAAAATGATATATTTTGAATACTAAGTATCCCCCAAAAAGTGTACAATGGATGAAGACAGTCAAAAGGTACAAACTTTCAGTTATAAAGGGAGGTAATATACAGAATGGTGACTACAGTTAATAATAGTGTACGGCATATTTGAAAGTTGCTAATCAAGGAGATCTTAAAAGTTCTCATAAGAAAAAAAATTTTTAACTATGTATGGTGGTGGGTGTTAACTAGACTTATTGTGGTGATCATTTTGCAGTGTATACAAATATTAAATCATTATGTTGTACACCTGAAAGTAATACTGTCATAGGTCAATGATGTATAATTTTAATTGAGGTATAAATTTAAAAAATAAGTAAAATGTCTAAAAAATATAAAAGTCTGAAATTTTAAATGCTGATAGTATGTTTGAAATAACATTGAGATATATAGTGCTAAATAACATAAATTGTTAAAATTAATTTTGACTTTTTTTTTTACTTTTATGAATGAACTACTAGAAAATTTGAAATTATGTGGCTCATTTTATATTTTTATTGGATAGTACTGTGTAAGAGCCAATACTCTAATAAGGAAATCTACTTCTACATGCCTAAATCAAGAATGACTATATTTGCAAAGTGGGTTGAAAAACATATTTATTGCATATATTTACTTTTGTCCTCTTGGATTTTTTAAAATAGTACCAATTGCATCAAAACTTTTTGTGATTTCATTTGTCTGTGATGTGGAGGATATGCATAAAACACAGGTGCAGAGGTTTTACCTAACTGATAAATGAGTGATGTAGATAATATGAATACTGTGGCCATTCCAAGGACAAAGATGTTGCTGGAATCATTGGAAAGCCATCTCAGAGACTTTTATTGACCAGACATTAAGAGATGAATATGATTCAAGTGGCAGAAAACAGTAAACTGGAGCGCTTGAATAAAAGCCCAGATAGGTTGTAGACTGGGTATGCTTAGTGGATAGTGAACAGGCCAGAATGACTTGAATCAAGCATTTCAGTGCAGGAGTAAGAGGGAAGGATTGGAGAATTAGGTTGAAACTGAATATTGGGACTCTTTGGCTAGGGTGAGGAATCTAGATGAGTTTATATAAGTATTTAGGAGCCATCAAAGATATTTATGAACTGGGAAGTGACATGAAAGCAGTATTTTTTTTTTTTAAATTGGTTTGGTTACAGGAGAGTATCCATACCTGTTTTGAGAGAAGTGAGAAGGTGCAATGATATCATAGAGAAATTGGGGGAGATAGGGAGCAGGTTTGAGATGTAGGAAGGTAGAATCATTAAGACTACTGTGTGTGGGGAAAAGGAAAAAGGAGAAATTGAAAGTGACCTTGGTTCCCCAAATGTGACAGAAGTGAAAATAAAGGTATTTTAGCTTTGTATAATGTTTTCTTTTTTTATTATTATTAATTTATATATTTTTGGCTGCATTGGGTCTTTGTTGCTGCGCGTGGGCTTTCTCTAGTTGCGGCGAGCAGGGGCTACTCTTTGTTGTGGTGTGCAGGGTTCTCATTGCGGTGGCTTTTCTTGTTGTGGAGCAGGGGCTCTAGGCACGCGGGCTCAGTAGTTGTGGCTTGTGGGCTCTAGAGCGCAGGCTCAGTAGTTGTGGCGCATGGGCTTAGTTGCTCTGCAGCATGTGGGATCTTCCTGGACCAGGGCTCGAACCCATGTCCCCTGCATTGGCAGGTGGATTCTTTTTTTTTTTTTTTTTTTTTTTTAATGAGGATCTTGAATCAGATGCGTATGTTTTGATTGATTGATTGATTGATTGATTTTTTGGCTGTGTTGCGTCTTCGTTTCTGTGCGAGGGCTTTCTCCAGTTGTGGCAAGCGGGGGCCACTCTTCATCGCGATGCGCGGGCCTCTCTCGTTGCGGAGCACAGGCTCCAAACGCGCAGGCTCAGCAGTTGTGGCTCACGGGCCCAGCCGCTCCGCGGCATGTGGGATCTTCCCAGGCCAGGGCTCGAACCCGTGTCCCCTGCATTAGCAGGCAGACTCTCAACCACTGCGCCACCAGGGAAGCCCCGGCAGGTGGATTCTTAACCACTGCGCCACCAGGGAAGCCCTGTATAATGTTTTCTGTTTTTAAAACTGTAAGATAGCCAGTTCAACCCTTTATTACAGACGAGGAATTTGAGAGTCATTGTTTAAAGAACTTGACCAGAATCATGGTCTCCTTTTCTTAAGTAGTAGAGCTGAGAACTGAGCCCAGGTCTTTTTCTTCCTGATGTATTGTCTTTGGCATCTACTCAGTTGCCTACGTCAGTGCCTCAGTTTTTCTTGATGCTTTCACTTTGCTCAGTCAGTCAGTCCCTAAGTTTTATTATTTGTTTCCTAAACATAACTCAAATCTCCCCACTTCTCTTGGTACCACCTCTGCCTTAGTTCAGGTTACCCCCATCTTTCTGGATTGATATTTTCCTGAATTTATATCTAGTCTCTACCCTGCACACTACCTCCTAAAACAAATAAGCAAATAAAAGCTGTTTTCCTACAGTTCAGGTTTTGAGATCTTTCTAAATTATAGAGCACTCTCTTGCTTAAACTTTTTAATAAAATGTAAACTTTGTAGCCTGTTCTTACAAGATTCTTCATGATCATACCCCTTTTCTGAGTGCTCCCAGTTCCATGCTCACTTTGTTTTTCAGCCTTTTGTATCTGCTGTTACTTTCATAAGCAGTGTCCTTTCCCCCTTTTCTCCACTCCACCCTCAATCCCATGTATTCTGGTCTTGGCTTAGTTTAATTGTCTGTTTACTCGTCTGTAATCATCCCTCCCGTGCTTCTTTCCTTTACCTCCAACTCACCCGCCATTTACCGTCCCCCTCCCCGCCCCAGAGAAGACTCCCTTAAGTAGGCTCATTAAAGGTAGAGGCTATTTCTTGCTTACTAATAGTGGGCCCACAGAAATTTGTTGAATAGTGAAATGTTTTTATGCTTCAGGGTCATTTCAAGTTAGAAGTGGCTTTAGTGGAGAGTAAAGAATCTGAAAGAATGAATAAAAAAAATTAGTCCATCACTTCCCAACCTGTACTTGAGAGCACTTGTATACTACAAGGTATTGTGTGTTTCACAGAAAAAGATTCCATGATCAAATATATTAGGGAATGCTGCAGATTATATCCAAGATAGGGATATAAGACTAATCAATTAAGGCTTCAGGAAGCTCTGTGGTAAAAATAAATATATATTTTCCTAATGTATTTGATTATGGAAACTTTTTAGATAGTATAAATGTAATTTCTCTTAGGTTACTAGCAGTATTTAGTATTTGGGAAATGCTAAATGTGTGTGTCCTTTATTTCCCTCCGGTCTAATTAATACAGTTATACCATATAATCAGATGATGCCCAAAGGATATTTGGAGGAACTCTGGTTGTTTACAGTTGGAAGAGAAAACTTGAGGGAAGATATAGCTGTCTTCAAATATTTGAAGGTTCCAATAAAAGAGGGATTGAAAGTATTTTCTTTCAAACTAGAGAATAAGAGCAAGAAACAGGGGAGGAAGGTGTAGGGTGTAGGGAGGCAGATTTTTTACTTTGTATAAGGGTAACTTTCTAATAATTAGAATTTTGGAAGGTTAGGTAAATTTTCTGTCCCTGTAGGTTGTCAAGCAGAGACTTGTAGGGATGCTATAGAGGAGTTCAGCACACTAGATAACGGATAGATCAGAAGAGTAGTTTTCTTCAACAGCTTGAAAACCACTTAGACTCTGTTTCTGAGATATCTGTCAATTTGGAATTTATATTCGTTGATTCCTTTCTAATTCTGTGAATCTGTGTCTTGGTCTGCAATCTCAGTCAAGAAACCAAATATGTGGTATGAGAAACACAGTAGAAATTTTAGTTGTATAGTTAAGTGCTTTTACTTTATGGTATTTTTTATAGACTTTATTTTTTAGAGCAGTTTTAGATTCACAAAAAAAAATTGAGCACAAAGTATAGAGAGTTCACATATACCCTCTTTCTCCACACTTGTACAACCTCTCTCACTGTCCACATCCCACACTACTATGGTACATTTGTTGAAATTGATGAACCTACATTGACACATTATTATCACCCAAAAGTCTACAGTTTACATTTGAGTTCACTCTTAATTGTTGATGTTTTGAAAGAAAACATGAATATTCTTGTTCATGTTTAAAAAAGTAGTTTTCAGTTATTTCTTGCCCTAGTTTAGTCTTTTCTGATTCAGAGTTCTAAAAGATAACTAAATCAACATCTATTTTGAGAAAGTATTCAGCATTGGAGAAAGTTCTTTTTTTATGATCCTAAATGTTTACAAATGTTTTATTTTGCTGGCTAACAGTATTTTTTCTTCCTTTTAAGTACCTAAAGAATTGGTGGAGCTCCATTTGAAGTTGATGAGGAAGATTGGCAAATCTGTTACAGCAGATAGATGGGAAAAATATTTGATCAAGGTAAATATTTGTAAATCACCTTCTCTATATTCTATCTAGCATAAATCGATGTTATGTTTCATAATATGCTCTGATTTTTAAAATGGTCTCCTAAAAGTTGCAAAATATGACTCAGAAATCTATATGATTACTACTGGTATGTGATTCTTTTTTGCAGCTACTAAGCAATAGTCTAGAGTCCCAAAGGTAGATTTCAGAGGTGTTATCTTTTGTACCAAACACTGTGCTCAGGACTTTTCATGTTTTTTCTCAGTTTCTTTCATGATTTCTTAAAATCGTCCTGATCAACTCAGTTAAGATACAGATAAGACCCAACAAAGTTGTCATTTTTCTTTGAGATCACATAGTATGTATAGACAGAGCCAAAATTTGTCTTTTACTTAAAAAGTAAAATGTCCAAAGACCTTTAGGTCAGTATGGAAGGCTTCTAAGTTAACAGTAGGCCAAACCTATCCTTAATGAGAACGACCTGGGTAATCAGAAAATGATTGCTTTAGGATAAACCCTATTAAGGGCACGACCATTCAGGAAAAATTGTCTGGATGGAATTGCATCCAAACTTTTGAGATCGGGGGTGATATTTTGAACTCTAACATACTAGAATATTAGGTTATATTTTTAGGCGATTGAAAAACTGTGTAATTTTCTTATCGTCTTTTTAAAAATGTATGTTTATGTATACATGTATTTTCATATCTGCTTTTGCAAGGGTGTGTATATGATTGTAGAGTGCTATGAAAAGAGGAACCATCAGGGAACAAGAGTTGCTTGTTCTTATCATAAAAAATCACATGTGCTGTTCCAGTTATCTTTGCTGCGTAACACACCACTCTAAATTAAGTGACATAAAACAATAATCATTTTAATCAGCTCAGTGACTCTCTGGGTTGGGAATTTGGAAAGGTCACTTTCACTGTACTCTGTTGGTTGAAGCAACCACAGTTCTCCCCAGATTCAGGGAGAGGAGGCATAGACCTGAATGCTCAGCAAGTGGTAGGAGTGTCTTAACTTTTGAAAAGCCCAATATGAGATAATATTTCAATATTTTTGCACAATTGAAGCCCTGGAAAGTTGGCTCAGCATTTCAAAAATCTGATGCTGTGTGATTTTCTAAAAGCCTTGATTAACTAATATTTAATTAAATCTCTGAACTATATTAAACTGTGGATAATAAATGAGCAAATTTTTAACTGTTTAAAGTCCTTTTAAAAATACCAGTGGGGCGAGGGGTGGATACCAGTGAAGTTGCTGCTTTGCCTTTAACAAAGTATTTATTAACAATCTAGGTCTGGACCTTAAAAAGAGATGCTGGAATTTCAAGACAGTAGTTTTTAACATAACATTTTAAAGGGTGTAGTTGTTTGTAAATCTGTTTATTAAAGTGGGTTTGTTTGTTTTTTATATGTTCTGAGAACTGAGGTAGAAATATCTTGTATACTAATCTCAACTCTACTGTTAACAAAATTTGGGTCCATGGATAATCTGCTTTTGCCCCCTTGTATCTCAGTTTCTTTATAAAATGTGAGAATTGAGACAAGATGATTTTATAAACCCCTTAAGTTTTATGGTCATAACTACAGGTTCTAGCTCAGTATTTTTTTTTTCCTTTTTAAATTTTTATTTATTTATTTATTTATTTATTTATTTATTTATTTATTTATTTATTTATTTATGGCTATGTTGGGTCTTCGTTTCTGTGCGAGGGCTTTCTCTAGTTGCGGCGAGCGGGGGCCACTCTTCATCGCGGTGCGCGGGCTTCTCACTATCGCGGCCTCTCTTGTTGCGGAGCACAGGCTCCAGACGCGCAGGCTCAGTAGCTGTGGCTCACGGGCCTAGTTGCTCTGCGGCATGTGGGATCTTCCCAGACCAGGGCGCGAACCCATGTCCCCTGCATTGGCAGGCAGATTCTCAACCACTGCGCCACCAGGGAAGCCCCCAGCTCAGTATTTTTGAATTGAGATACATTCACATAACATAACATTTGCCCTTTGAAAGTGTACAATTCAGTGTTTTTAGTATATTCACAAGGTTGTGCAACTATCACCAGTATCCAAACCAGAACATCTTCATCGCCCCCGGAAGAAACCTCATACCCATTAGCAATTACTTCCCCTTTCCCCCAGTCCCCCAGTCCTTAGCAACCACTGATCTGTTTTCTGACTCTATGGATTTGCCTATTATGGAGGTTTCATATAAATGGAATCACAACTTGTAGCCTTTGTGTCTGTCTTCTTTCACTTAGCATAATATATTCAAGGTTCATCTGTGTTGTAGCATGTATCAGAACTTTGTTCGTTTTTATGCTTGAATAATATTCCCTTGTGTGGATAATATTACATTTTATTTATCTGCTTATCAGTTTATGATATTTGCCTTGTTTCCACCTTTTGGCTATTACAAATAGTACTGCTATGAACATTTGTGTACAGATTTTCGGGTAGACAGGTGATTCAATTTTTTGAGTATATACCTATGGTAGAATTGCTGGGTTATATGGTAATTCTTTGTTTAACTTTTTGAGGAACTGCCAGACTGTTTCCAAAACAGCTTCAACGTTTTATATTTCCCCTAGGAACCTATGAGGGCTCCAACTTTTCCACATCCCACCTTACCAACACTTATTATTGACTGATTGATTTTAGCCCTCCCAATGGGGATGAAGTACTATCTCATTATGGTTTTGATTTGCATTTTCCTTATGATTAAAGGATGTTGAACCTTCTTCTCATGGGCTTGTTGGACTTTGTGTGTATCTTCTTTGGAAAATGTCTGTTCACATCCTTGTCCATTTTTTAATTGGTTGTCTTCTTGTTTTTGAGTTTTTAAAGTTTTTTATATATTCTGCATACTAGACTCTTACCAGATATATGGTTTGCAAATATTTTCTCCCATTATGTGTGTTGTCTTTTCAGTTTCTGTGTAATATCTTTTGATGCATAGAAGTTTTCATTTTGATTAAGTCCAATATTTTTCTAATGTGGCTAGTGCTTTGGTGTCATATATAAGAAACCATTGCCCAAGCCAGGTCATGAAGATTTAATCCTATATTTTGTTTTAAGAGTTTGTAGTTTTAGTTCTTAAATTTAGATCTATAACCCATTTAATTTTTGAATATACTCTCAGATAGGAGTCCAACTATATTCTTTGCACATAGATATCCGTTTGTTCTATTACCATTTGTAAAAAAAAAATTATTCTTTCCCCCACTGGATTGCCTTGACATCCTTGTAGAAAGTCAATTGACCATAAATGTGCGAGTTTATTTCTGAAGTTTTCATTCTGTTGACTTACATGTTGTTATTTATGCTAGTACCATATAGTCTTGATTACTGCAGCTTTGTGGTAAATTTTGAAATAGTTCATCTTTTCCAAAATTGTTTTGGCTGTTCTGCATCACTTTCATTTCCTTACGAGTTTGAGAATCAGCTTATCAGTATCTGCAAAAATGCCAGTTAGGATTTGCATAGGGATTGTATATAATCTATAGATAAATTTGGGGAGTATTGGCTTCTTAACAATAGTAAGTTTTCTGATCCATGAAAATAGAATGTCTTTCAAAATATGTAGGTCTTTAATTCCTTTCAAAAATGTTTTGTAGTTTTCTGACTCTGGTCTTATACTTTTCTTCAGTTTATTCCTTAGTATGTTGCTGTTTTTGATGGTATTGTAAATGGAATTTTCTTAATTTCATTTTCATATCATTCATTGCTATTGTGTAGTAATATGACTAATGATTGTATGTTGCAACTTTGCCAAACTCATTATTAGCTCAAATAGCTTTTTTTGTGAATTCTTAAGATTTTCTATTGACAAGATTATGTCATCTGCAAACATAGATAGGTTTACTTCCCCCTTTTCAATTCGGATACCCTTTATTTCTTTTTCTTGCATAATTGCTCTACTGGAACCTGTGGTACACTGTTGAATAGAAATGGTGAGAGCAGACATCCTTGTCATGTTCCTGATCCTAGGGGGAAAGTTTTCAGCCTTTCAACTTTTAGTATGGTGTTATTTGAGGGTTTTTCATTGATGTCCTTTATCAGGTTGAGGAAATTCTCTTCTTTTCCTAGTTTGTTTGGTATTTTTATCATGAAAGCTGTTGGATTTTGTCAGATGTTTTTTCTGCATCTATTGAGTTAACCACGTGAATTTTCTCCTTTATTCTATTAATGTGGTGTATTACATTGATTAATTTTCATATGTTGAAACCTTGCAAGCCTGTAACCAATCCCACTTGGTCATGGTCCGTAATCATTTTTATCTGTTGCTAGATTTGGTTTGTTAATTTATTTTTGAGGATTTTTGTGCCTACGTTCATAAGGGATATCCGTTTTTGTTTTTTTTTTTCTTGAGGTGTCTTTGTCTGGTTTTGGTATCTGGGTAATGCTGGCCTCATATGTTGAATTGAGAAGTGTTTCCTCTGCTTTTATTTTTTTGCAAGTGTTTGTGAGGTATTTATTAGAATTTAGCAGGGAAGCCAGGTGCACTTGGGCTTTTCTTTGTTGAAAATTTTTTGTTTGTTTATTCAGTCTCTTTAATTGTCATTGATTTATTCAGATTTGTGTTTCTTCTTGTGTCAAGTTCAGTAGTTTGTGCCTTTCTAGGAAATTGTCCATTTTATTAGCTTATCTAATTTATTAGCATACAGTTGTTCATAGTATTCACTTATAATTCTTTTTACTTCTGCAAAGTCAGTAGTAGTGTTCCTTCTTTCTTTCCTCATTTTACTGATTTAGTGTTCTCTTTTTTCCTGGTCAGTCTAGTTAGAGGATTGTAAAATTTTATCTTTTTAAGGACCAACTTGTGGTTTAATTGAATTTCTGTTTTTCTTTTTTAAAATTAATTAATTAATGTTTTTTGGCCACGTTGGGTCTTTGTTGCTGTGCACAGGCTTTCTCTAGTTGCAGTGAGTGGGGGCTACTCTTCGTTGTGGTGTGCGGGCTTCTCATTGCGGTGGCTTTTCTTGTTGCAGAGCACGGGGTTCTAGGCGCGTAGGCTTCAGTAGTTGTGGCTCGCGGGCTCTAGAGTGCGGGCTCTAGAGCGCAGGCTCTAGAGTGCCGGCTCAGTAGTTGTGGCGCACCGGCTTAGTTGCTCTGTGACATGTGGGATCTTCCTGGACCAGGGCTCTAACCTGTGTCCCCAGCATTGGCAGGTGGACTCTTAACCACTGCACCACCAGGGAAGTCCCTGCTCTTCTTTTTTTTTTTTTTTTTTTTTTTTTTTGGCTGTGTTGGGTCTTCGGTTCGTGCGAGGACTTTCTCCAGTTGCGGCAAGCGGGGGCCACTCTTCATCGCGGTGCGGGGACCGCTCTTCATCGCGGTGCGCGGGCCTTTCTCTATCGCGGCCCCTCCCGTCGCGGGGCACAGGCTCCAGACGCGCAGGCTCAGCAATTGTGGCTCACGGGCCCAGCTGCTCCGTGGCATGTGGGATCTTCCCAGACCAGGGCTCGAACCCGTGTCCCCTGCATTAGCAGGCAGATTCTCAACCACTGCGCCACCAGGGAAGCCCCCTGCTCTTCTTTTTTAATGTGGAAGTTTAGTTTATTAATTTGACGTATTCCTCTTTTTCAATATAGGCATTTTCAGCTATTCCATCTAATCCCTGCTAAGTTACATTTCATAAATTAGTATGTTCTCTTTTGTTTTCATTCATTTCTAAGTATTTTCTCCTTCCCCTTGTGATTTCTTTTTTGACCCGTTGGTTATTTAGTAGTGTGTTGTTTCCACATGTTTGTGAATTTCACCAATTTTTTCCTGTTTTTGATCTCTAATTTCATTCCATAGTGTAGGAGAACATACTTTGTTTGATTTTGATCCCTCTAGTTTTGTTGAGACTTTTTTTTGCCCTTATTTAACATATATCATGTCCTTCTTCAATATTAAAAAATAATTTTTCTACTTAGATATTTATAGAGATTTGCTAACTTCATATGTATATTTACAGTCCTTTTTTTCCTGTTTTTTAAGACGTTCACTGCCCTGTAAATACACTCTTATGTATAAATATGTATTTTTCCCTTATCTTTTTTGATATGCTAAAGTCTCTACTATTTTAGTAAAGAACTATAAACTCTCCATTAACTCTTTATTTCCCTTCAGCTGCCACATCTGCTCTTCTTCCCCTTTATATTAGTTATCTATTGCTTTCATGGCAACTTACCCCCAAACTGAGCAGCTTAAAACAATGAACTTCAAACATTTATTATCTCATAATTTTTGTGTGTTAGGAATCTCGCTCAGTGTCTGTCATTAGGCTGTATGTAGTCAAGCTGTCAGCTTGCCTTGCAGTTTTCTCTGAAGGCTCAACTGGAAGAGGATCCACTTCCAAGCTCAGTCACATAGCTGTTGACAGGATTGGGTTCCTTGTCATGGATTCTTCATAAGGCAGCTTAAAATATTGCAACAGAGCCAGTGAGTGAGACAGAGTGCCTGAGATGGAACTCATGGTCTTTTTGTAGTCAGATCTTGGAAATGACATACTATCACCTTTGCCATATTTTGTTTGTTAGAATGAAATCACTAGATTTGGCTCATAACAAAAGGGGGTGGGGTGAAGGAACAAGGGAGGGAGTGACATAAGGGGAATGAATACCAGGAGGTGAAGATCATTATGGGCCACGTAGAAGCTATCTATCTTACAAACCTCTTGAAATAATTTTCTTTATTTGCTAGTCTGTTTCTTTACCTCCCATTCACTCCTTAGTCCATTGAAAATTTCCTCTTCTGCATAATTCCATTCCAGTAAAATTTCTTTTTCAGTTCAAGCGTTTGAACAGTGTCCCTTATTACTAAATTCAAGTGACACTATTTATTACATATCTTCCCAGTTTCTCTACATGTTCTTTCCTTCAAACATTCTTCTTTTGCCTTCTTTCCTACAGTACTTCCCTGGTTTCCTTTCTATCCCTAGTAGTCTGCTTTGCCAGATCTTTCTTTTTATCTAAGCTCCTGAAGGTTTTTGTACTACAGAGTTTTGTTTTAGACCCTCCTCTAGTCTCATTTTATATACTCTCTGTGGATGATCTTATTTATTCCCATGGCTTTAAACCCCATATGCCAATGAGTCATATTTTCATCCTGAATCTTCTTAGTTCCAAGGCCAGTATACTCAATTACATAGTGAACGAACATCTTTACTCAAAAAATAAAGTGAATCTGTGTCAGTGTAGAGACTAAACTTCTGTAACAAAATTATTCCAAAATATAATTGCTTAAATAAGCAATAACTTGGGACTTCCCAGGTGGTCCAGTGGTTAAGACTCTGAGCTCCCAATGCAGGGGCCACAGGTTTGATCCAGTGGTCGGGGAACTAAGATCCTGCATGCCATACAGCGCAGCCAAAAAGGAAAAAAAAAAAAAGCAATAAGTTTATTTCTCTCTATCATAACAATGACTGGTCTAGACTCTTGAGACAGTTGTGTTCCATGAGGTTATTCAGAGACCCAGGTTTCTTTTATTTCACTGTTGTACCCTAGGACATTTTGCTTTTCTGTGTTGTACAACGTACTTCAGCCTCAGAAAGGAGAAAGAAAGTAAGTTCAGGGCATGCAGTTTTCTTTTAATAAGTGAAGCAGAAGTTGCGTATGTTACTTCTGTTATTCCATTAGAAACAACACAGTCACATGGTTATACCTATTTGTAAAAGAGGTTAGAAAATGTCAGGTCTTCTTTAGTGGCCACAAACTCAGGAAAATGGAACAGGGTGGCCAGATTTGTGTGCGACAACTGCAAAATATTTGGTTCCCTTCCCTTTGGGAGGACTATACATCCCCCTGCTGGTAAATTCAGGCATGGTCATGTGATTTGGCTTTGGTCGGTGAAATGAAGGAAAAGTGGTATGTTAGTTACACTTTCGGGAAAAAGCTTTAAGAGTAATGTATATTCTCCATGTGCTTTATTCCCTTTGCTATGATGACTGATAATTTTCTAGATAAATGCTGCTCATTTGGGGGTGAAGATAATGTGCAGCAGAGCCACTACCAACCTGTTATCAAGATACAGTGTAGCCCAGGAATAAACTTTTTTGCTGTAAACCTAGGTGTTCAGCAAACTATTTCTTAAAGGGTAAGATTGTAAATATTTTAGGCTTGTGGTCCTTATATTCTCTTTCACAACTACAATTTCTAAATAAATGGATATGGCTGTGTTCCAGTAAAACTTTATCTACAAAAACAAGCACTCAGTCTGTGGGCCAGAGTTTGCCACCCATTGTTGTAAATCATTGAGATTTGGGGGTCCTTTGTTACTGCAGCATAACCCTAGTATCCTGACTGATACACTTGGTTAAATAGAATCAATACCACGTACTTTCTCAAACCAGAAATCTAAGTATCATCCTTGATTCCTTTTTCATTTCCCAAACTAAATCTTGGCCTCTCTCTCTGAACTGTTCATTTTAACAGATGAAGATATTAAGAACCAAAGAGAGATAACTTATTCTTGGCCATGTATCCAAGTTAGTAAAAGAGAACCAGAACTTGGATAGATCTGCTACTTTTATAGTATTTTTTTTAATAGTCTAGAGTTTATTGTTCCTTGACTTGGTAAATGGTACTATTATATATTCAGAGCTGCTGGTCATTCTGGACTTCACATCAACCAAGCCCTGTTTGATTTAGCCTTCTAAATCTCTCTCAACTCAGTATACTCAACCCTCTTTGTTTCTACCCTGCTTGCAGTCATTGTCTCTCACCTGGATTAATGTGGGAACTGCAGATTGGTTTCCATGTCTATTTCAGTTACCACAGTGAAAATGGTAAAGCGAAAATTTGAATGATCTTTCTCTTCTGTTTTAAGCCCTTAATTATGACTCCTTGTTGTCTTCTGAATGGAAAATACATTTTTTAACATGGGAACAAAGTTTTTTATGTGATGGTCCTTGGTATTTTTTCTCTGGATTCTTTTCTTGCTATTCTCTTTACCACATCAGTATGTTCTGTGTGGTAGTATATACAGTACAGTAGTTCTACCATGAGGAAATACTTTTGGTTTCCAGAATGGTCATGCTGTTTCTTGCTCCTTGCTTTTTTTTTTTTTTTTTTAGAATATTTATAGCTACTTTATTTATTTATTTCTTTTATTTTTTTATTTTTTTGGCTGTGTTGGGTCTTCGGTTCCTGCGAGGGCTTTCTCCAGTTACGGCAAGTGGGGGCCACTCTTCATCGCGGTGCAGGGACCGCTCTTCATCGCGGTGCGCGGGCCTCTCACCATCGCGGCCCCTCCCGCTGCGGGGCACAGGCTCCAGACGCGCAGGCTCAGCAGTTGTGGCTCACGGGCCCAGCCGCTCCGCGGCATGTGGGATCCTCCCAGACCAGGGCTCGAACCCGTGTCCCCTGCATTAGCAGGCAGATTCTCAACCACTGCGCCACCAGGGAAGCCCGCTCCTTGCTTTTTTGTGTATAACTAAAGTAGGCCTTGTCCTTCAATCTCATCTTATCACCTCGTTTTACTTCATTCATAGAACGAAAAATCCCAAGTTTATTATTTAAGTCTGTCTCCTCCACAAAAACCAAATCTCAGTGAGGGCAAGGATTTTTATCAATCTCTACTATATTCTTAGCACCTGAACCAGTGCCTAACACATAGCGATTGCTCAGTCAATATTTGTTGAATCAATAATTGGATAAATGAATGAACACTCTCCTAGCAGAAGCCAGCCACATGAGTGTGTTTGTGTATGTATGTATGTATGTCTGTGTGTCTCTGTCTGCTCGCTGTTCCCCTGCTCCTGCTCCACACACACCCCCACACATTAAAATGCAAGTTCTTTGAAATCAGGGAAGTGTGCATATTTTTCAGTGTTTTCATCTAATATTATGCCTTGCTAATTGTAGGTACTCAAGCATGTTAAAAGGATACTATTATGAGATACCAATTTTTAGCACCTATTATTTTAGTTCTTCTGAGAGTACTTTCTTTTCTTAAGCATCTTTATTGGAGTATAATTGCTTTACAGTGTTGCGTTAGTTTCTGATGTATAACAAAGTGAATCAGCTATATGCGTACGTATATCCCCATATCCCCTCCCTCTTGCGTCTCCCTCCGACCCTCCCTATCCCACTCCTCTAGGTGGTCGCAAAGCACCGAGCTGATCTCCCTGTGCTATGCAGGTGCTTCCCACTAGCTATCTATTTTACATTTGGTAGTGTATATATGTCCATGCCACTCTCTCACTTCATCCCAGCTTACCCTTCCCCCTCCACGTGTCCTCAGGTCCATACTCTACGTCTGTGTCTTTATTCCTGCCCTGCCCCTAGTTTGATCAGAACCATTTTTTTTAGATTCCATATATATGTGTTACCATACGGTATTTGTTTTTCTCTTTCTGACTGAACTTCACTCTGTATGACAGACTCTAGGTCCATCCATTTCACTACAAATAACTCAGTTTCGTGTCTTTTTATGGCTGAGTAATATTCCATTGTATATATGTGCCACATCTTTATCCATTAATCTGTCGATGCACACTTAGGCTGCTTCCGTGTCCTGTTACTGTAAATAGTGCTGCAGGGAACATTGTGGTACATGACTCTTTTTGAATTATGGTTTTCTCAGGGTATATGCCCAGTAGTAGGATTGCTGGGTCATATGGTAGTTCTATTTTTAGTTTTGTAAGGAACCTCCATACTGTTCTGCATAGTGGCTGTATCAGTTTACATCCCCACCAACAGTGTAGCAGGGTTCCCTTTTCTCCACACCCTCTCCAGCATTTGTTTGTAGATTTTTTGATGATGGCCATTCCGACCAGTGTGAGATGATACCTCATTGTAGTTTTGATTTGCATTTCTCTAATGATTGGTGACGTTGAGCACCTTTTCATGTGTTTGTTGGCAATCTGTATATCTTCTTTGGAAAAATGTCTGTTTAGCTCTTCTGCCCATTTTTGGATTGGGTTGTTTGCTTTTTTCATATTGAGCTGCATGAGCTGCTTGTATATTTTGGAGATGAATCTTTTGTCACTTGCTTTGTTTGCAAATATTTTCTCCCATTCTGAGGTTTGTCTTTTTGTCTTGTTTATGGTTTCCTATGCTGTACAAAAGCTTTTAAATTTCATTAGGTCCCATTTGTTTATTTTTGTTTTAATTTCCATTTCTCTAGGAGGTGGGTCAAAAAGGATCTTGCTGTGTTTTATGTCATAGAGTGGTCTGCCTATGTTTTCCTCTAAGAATTTTATAGTGTCTGGCCTTACATTTAGGTCCTTAATCCATCTGGAGTTTATTTTTGTGTATGGTGCTAGGGAATGTTCTAATTTCATTCTTCTACATGTAACTGTCCAGTTTCCCAGCAGCACTTATTGAAGAGGCTGTCCTTCCTCCATTGTGTACTCTTGCCTACTTTATCAAAGATAAGGTGACCGTATGTGCGTGGGTTTATCTCTGGGCTTTCTATCCCGTTCCATTGATCTATATTTCTGTTTTGTGCCAGTACCATGTTGCCTTGACTACTGTAGGTTTGTAGTATAGTCTGAAGTCAGGGAGTCTGATTGCTCCAGCTCCGTTTTTTCCCCTCAAGACTGCTTTGGCTATTCAGGGTTTTTTGGGTCTCCATACAAATTTTAAGATTTTTTTGTTGTAGTTTTGTAAAAAATGCCATTGGTAATTTGATAAGGATTGCATTGAATCTGTAGATTGCTTTGGGTAGTATAGTCATTTTCACAATGTTGATTCTTCCAATCCAAGAACATGGTATATCTCTCCATCTGTTGGTATCATCTTTAATTTCTTTCATCAGTGTCTTATAGTTTTCTACATACAGGTCTTTTGTTTCCCTAGGTAGGTTTATTCCTAGGTATTTTTTTCTTTTTGTTGCAGTGGTAAATGGGAGTGTTTCCTTAATTTCTCTTTCAGATTTTTCATCATTAGTGTATAGGAATGCAAGAGATTGCTGTGCATTAATTTTGTATACTGCTACTTTACCAAATTCATTGGTTAGCTCTAGTAGTTTTCTGGTGGCATCTTTCGGATTCTCTATGTATACTATCATGTCATCTGCAAACAGTGACAGTTTTACTTCTTTTCCAAGTTGTATACCTTTTATCTTTTTTTCTTCTCTGATTGCTGTGGCTAGGACTTCCATAACTATGTTGAATAATAGTGGTGAGAGTGGACATCCTTGTCTTGTTCCTGATCTTAGAGGAAATGGTTTCAGTTTTCCACCATTGAGAACGTTGTTGGTTGTGGGTTTGTCATATACGGCCTTTATTATGTTGAGGTAGATTCCCTCTATGCCCACTTTCTGGAGAGTTTTTATCATAAATGGGTGTTGAATTTTGTCAGAAGCTTTTTCTGCATCTGTTGAGATGATCATATGGTTTTTCTACTTCAGTTTGTTAATATGGTGTATCACATTGATTGATTTGCGTACACTGAAGAATCCTTGCATTCCTGGGAAAAACCCCATTTGATCATGGTTTATGATCCTTTTAATGTGTTGCTGGATTCTAGCTGTTTGCTAGTATTTTGTTGAGGATTTTTGCATCTATATTCATCAGTTATATTGGTCTGCAACTTTCTTTTTTTTGAGTATCTTTTTCTGGTTTTGTTATCAGGGTGATGGTGGTCTCATAGAATGAGTTTGGGAGTATTCCTCCCTCTGCTATATTTTGGAAGAGTTTGAGAAGGATAGGTGTTAGCTCTTCTCTAAATGTTTGATAGAATTCACCTGTGAAGCCATCTGGTCCTGGGCTTTTGTTTGTTGGAAGATTTTTAATCACAGTTTCAATTTCAGTGCTTGTGATTGGTCTGTTTATATTTTCTATTTCTTCCTGGTTCCGTCTCAGAAGGTTGTGCTTTTCTAAGAATTTGTCCATTTCTTCCAGGTTGTCCATTTTATTGGCATATAATTGCTTGTAATAGTCTCTCATGATCCTTTGTACTTCTGCAGTGTCAGTTGTTACTTCTCCTTTTTCATTTCTAATTCTATTGATTTCAGTCTTCTCCCTTTTTTTCTTGATGAATCTGGCTAATGGTTTATCAATTTTGTTTATCTTCTCAAAGAACCAGCTTTTAGTTTTATTGCTCTTTGCTATCGTTTCCTTCATTTCTTTTTTATTTATTTCTTATCTGATGTTTATGATTTCTTTCCTTGTACTAACTTTGGGTTTTGTTTGTTCTTCTTTCTCTAGTTCCTTTAGGTGTAAGGTTAGATTGTTTATTTGAGGTATTTCTTGTTACTTGACGTAGGACTGTATAGCTATAAACTTCCCTCTTAGATAGAACTGCTTTTGCTGCATCCCATAGGTTTTGGATCGTTGTGTTTTTCATTGTCATTTGGCTCTAGGTGTTTTTTGATTTCCTCTTTGATTTTTTCAGTGATCTTTTGGTTATTTACTAACATATTATTTAGCCTCTATGTGTTTGTGTTTTTTACGTTTTTTTCCCTGTAATTTATTTCTAATCTTATAGTGTTGTGGTCAGAAAAGATGCTTGATATGATTGTAATTTTCTTAAATTTACTGAGGCTTGATTTGTGACCCAAGATGTGATCTGTCCTGGAGAATGTTCCGTGAGCACTTGAGAACAAAGTGTAATCTGCTGTTTTTGGATGGAATGTCCTATAAATATCAACTAAATCTATCTGGTCTATTGTGTCATTTAAAGCTTGTGTTTCCTTATTAATTTTCTGTTTGGATGATCTGTCCACTGGTGAAAGTGGGGTGTTGAAGTCCCCCACTATTATTGTGTTACTTTCAATTTCCTCTTTTATAGCTGTTAGCAGTTGCCTTATGTATTGAGGTGCTCCTATGTTGGGTGCATATATATTTATAATTGTTATATCTTCTTCTTGGGTTGATCCCTTGATCATTAGGTAGTGTCCTTCCTTGTCTCTTGTAACATTCTTTATTTTAAAGTCTATTTTATCTGATATGAGTATTGCTACTCCAGCTTTCTTTTGATTTCCATTTGCATTGAGTATCTTTTTCCATTGCCCCACTTTCAGTCTGTATGTGTCCCTAGGTCTGAAGTGGGTGTCTTGTAGACAGCATATATATGGGTCTTGTTTTTGTATCCATTCAGTGAGCCTGTGTCTTTTGGTTGGAACATTTAATCCATTCACGTTTAAGGTAATTATCAACATGTATGTTCCTATTACCATTTTCTTAATTGTTTTGGGTTTGTTTTTGTAGGTCCTTTACTTTTCTTGTGTTTCCTACTTAGAGAAGTTCTTTAGCCTTTTTTGCAGAGCTGGTTTGGTGGTGCTGAATTCTCTTAGCTTTTCCTTGCCTGTAAAGCTTTTGATTTCTCCACCGAAACTGAATGAGATCCGTGCCAGGTAGAGTAGTCTTGGCTGTAGGTTCTTCCCTTTCATCACTTTAAGTATGTCCTGCCACTTCTTTCTGGCTTGTAGAGTTTCTGCTGAGAAGTCAGATGTTAACCTTATGGGAGTTCTCTTGTATGTTTGTCTTTTTTCCTTTGCTGCTTTCAATAATTTTTCTTTGTCTTTAATTTTTGCCAATTTGATTACTATGTGTCTTGGCGTATTTCTCCTTGGGTTTATCCTGTATGGGACTCTCTGTGCTTCCTGGACTTGGGTGGCTATTTCCTTTCCCATGTTAGGGAAGTTTTCGACTCTCGTCTCTTCATATATTTTCTCTGGTCCTTTCTCTGTCTCTTCTCCTTCTGGGACCCCTATAATGCGAATGTTGTTGCGTTTAATGTTGTCCCAGATGTCTCTTAGGCTGTCTTCATTTCTTTTCATCCTTTTATCTTTATTCTGTTCCACAGCAGTGAATTCCACCATTCTGTCTTCCAGGTCACTTATCCGTTCTTCTGCTTCAGTTATTCTGCTATTGATTCCTTCTAGTGTAGTTTTCATTTCAGTTATTGTATTGTTCATCTCTGCTTGTTTGTTCTTTAATTCTTCTAGGTCTTTGTTAAACATTTCTTGCATCTTTTCGATCTTTGCCTCCATTCTTTTTCCGAGGTCCTGGATCATCTTTACTATCATTCTGAATTCTTTTTCTGGAAGGTTGCCTATCTCCACTTCATTTAATTGTTTTTCTGGGGTTTTATCTTGTTCCTTCACCTGGTGTATAGCCCTTTGTCTTTTCATCTTGTCTGTCTTTCTGTGAATGTGGTTTTTGTTCCACAGGCTGCAGGATTGTAGTTCTTCTTGCTTCTGCTGTCTGCCCTGTGTTGGATGAGGCTATCTAAGAGGCTTGTGCAAGTTTCCTGATGGGAGGGACTGGTGGTGGCTAGAGCTGTTTTTTGGTCTGGTGGGCAGAGCTGTGTAAAACTTTAATCCGCTTGTCTGCTGATGGGTGGGGCTGGGTTCCCTCCCTGTTGTTTGTTTGGCCTGAGGCAGTCCAACACTGGAGCCTACCTGGGCTCTTTGGTGGGGCTAATGGCGGACTCTGGGAGGGCTCATGCCAAGGAGTACTTCCCAGAACTTCTGCTGCCAGTGTCCTTGTCCTCTCGGTGAGACACAGCCACCCCCCACCTCTGCAGGAGACCCTCCCCAACTAGCAGGTATGTCTGGTTCAGTCTCCTGTGGGGTCACTGCTCCTTCCTCTGGGTCCTGATGTGCACACTAGTTTGTGTGTGCCCTCGAAGAGTGGAGTCTCTGTTTCCCCCAGTCCTGTCGAAGTTCTGCAATCAAATCCCACTAGCCTTCAAAGTCTGATTCTCTAGGAATTCCTCCTCCCGTTGCTGGACCGCCGGGTTGGGAAGCCCGCTGTGCGGCTCAGAACCTTCAGTCCAGTGGGTGGACTTCTGTGGTAGAAGTGTTCTCCAGTTTGTGAGTCACCCACCCAGCAGTTATGGGATTTGATTTTATTGTGATTGTGCCCCTCCTACCATCTCATTGTGGCTTCTCCTTTGTCTTTGGATGTGGGGTATCTTTTTTGGTGAGTTCCAGTGTCTTCCTGTCAATGACTGTTCAGCATTTAGTTGTGTTTCTGGTGCTCTTACAAGAGGGAGTGAGAGCACATCCTTCTACTCTGCCATCTTGAGCCAAATCCTCATTCTTTTTTCTTTATTCTGCTCCCTGGCAGTTACTTCTACCATTTTATCTTCCAACTCACTTATCCGTTCTTCTGCTTTAGTTATTCTGTTGTTGATTCCTTCTAGAGTATTTTTAATTTCAGTAATTGTGTGGTTCATCACTGTTTGTCTGCTCTTTAGTTCCTCTAGATCCTTGTTAAATGTTTCTTGTATTTTCTGCATTTTGTTTCCGAGATTTTGGATCCTCTTTACTATCATTACTCTGAATTCTTTTTGGGGTCGGTTGCCTGTTTTGTCTTCATTTATTTAGTCTTGTAGGTTTTTACCTTGCTGCTTCGTCTGCAACATATTTTTTTGTCTTTTTATTTTATTTTATTTTATTTTTTTGATGGGTGGTGCTGTATTCCTGTCTTACTGGTTGTTTGACCTGACACATGCAGCACTGGAGTTTGCAGGCAGTTGGATAGAGCTGGTTCTTGGTGCTGAGATGAGGACCTCCCGGAGGCCTCACTCCAATTAATATTCCCTGGGGTCTGAGGTTCTCTGTTAGTCCAGCGGTTTGGATTTGGAGCTCTCACCACAGGAGTTTGGGCCCGACCTCCGGACTGGGTACCAAGATCCTTCAAGCTTCGTGGCGCGGTAAAAAGAAAAAAAAAAAAAAAGTAAGAAAAAAAGCAGCACAATATCAAAGAATAAAAAACAAAATAAAATTAGAAAGATAAAAAAATATATTAGGAAAAATAAAACTGTAATTGAAGCAATCTCAGCAAGGTAAAATAAAACTACGACAGAAAAAAGAAAAAAAAGTGGGGGTTCGGTGGGGAAACAAGCCAAAAGGAGAGATCACTAACAAAGTATAAAGAATAAAATAAAATTACAAAAATAAGAGACTTACTAGGAAAAATAAAAATATAAATGAATCAACAACAGTGAATCAACAAGGTAAAACAGAACCCCAATCTAAAAGGAAAAAAGAAAAGGAAAAAGAAAAGAGCCTTGGCTATGGGGGCGGAGTTTAGGCAGGGGGTGGAACTTAGGCAGAGGTGTGGTTTAGGCTGGGGCAAGACCTAGGCAGTTGGTGGCATGACATTTGAGCGTGGGGCAGGGCCTCTGTCTAGGACCTGTGCAGAAGGGGAGAGGCAGCAGGTTGAAAGGAGGGCCTCTCGAGTGTGGGGTTCCGGAGTTTGGAGGTAGGGCCCTGAGTGAGTGTGTGTGGGTGGGGTTTAGTCCCAGCGCGTTGGAGGTGGTCTCCGAGTGTAGAGGTAGGGCCCTGGGTGGGGGTTTAGGGCGAGGCTTGGGCTCTGTGTTTCAGGAGGGAGGTTCCGATGGCAGAGGATGAGGCCCAGGAGCCCAACAGGCTCCCCGGTGCCTAAGTGGATTGGGAAAGCACTGGCCCCATTCCGTACCCTTTCTTCTTGCCCTTTCCCCACTGTCTCCCCCAGGGTCTCCCCTGTGGCCACTGGATCCCTAACCGTGGGTGGGTCCCGCTGGGTGTAGGAACTCCTTCCCTCCCCCAGCCACCCTTCAGGGATGCTGGTCCCAAAGTCCGTCCTTTACTTTTGCTCCCTCCCACTCTCTCAGGACCCGCTCTGCTGGAGGGGGCCTAGGTGGGCAGAGGATCAGGCCTGGGATCTCAACAGGTTCCTGGGGGTCCAAGTAGACAGGGGAAACCTGGCCATGCTCCCTTTTTATCCTCTGCCCTCCCAGTGGTCCCCCAATTTCCCCCTTCATGCGTGGGATCCCTTCCCCTCCCCCAGCGACCCTTCAGGGCAACAGTCCTGTCCCACCTCCACTTCTCCCCCTTCACTCCCCCCACGCCCCATGTCCTACCCGGTCGCTAGGGGTTCCTCCCGTCCCCTTAGGTGTCCATGGTTCCCCACCGGTGCCTGGTAGGTGCCCTGGTTGTGTGGAGATTCGAATTCCATGTCCTCGTAGTACACCATCTTGACTCCGCCCCCTTAAGGGTACTTTTATACTTTTAGCTTTCTTCGATGCCAGCAAAACTTTAACACATTTGTCTTAAAGAATCCCACTGTTCCTAATTCAGGTGGCCCTAAGGTTAGGTTAGAAAAGCTAAGGTTGAGAGACATTACACTGCATATAATTATGTCTCACATGTGTCCTTGTACTAACTTGTATTCATTTGCGAGTCAGAAATTGCTCTTGGATTTCCTCAGTTTGGAGGACTTTGTGGTATTCCCATGAAATGAGGTTAGAAAAAGGTTTCCCACAGCCTCTTTTTATTTTTAATATTAAAAAATGTAACATATTTCCATACAAATAACCCAATGAAAGTTTAGTATTAGTTGTTTTGTTTGTTTTTTTATACTGCAGGTTCTTATTAGGCATCAATTTTATACACATCAGTGTATACATGTCAATCCCAATCGCCCAATTCAGCACACCACCATCCCCACCCCACCGCAGTTTTCCCCCCTTGGTGTCCATATGTCCATTCTCTACATCTGTGTCTCAACTTCTGCCCTGCAAATCGGCTCATATGTACCATTTTTCTAGGTTCCACATACATGCATTAATATACGATATTTGTTTTTCTCTTTCTGACTTACTTCACTCTGTATGACAGTCTCTACATCCATCCACTTCTCAACAAATGACTCAGTTTCGTTCCTTTTTATGGCTGAGTAATATTCCATTGTATATATGTACCACATCTTCTTTATCCATTCGTCTGTTGATGGGCATTTAGGTTGCTTCCATGACCTGGCTATTGTAAATAGTGCTGCAATGAACATTCGGGTGCATGTGTCTTTTTGAATTACGGTTTTCTCTGGGTATATGCCCAGTAGTGGGATTGCAGGGTCATATGGTAATTCTATTTTTAGTTTTTTAAGGAACCTCCATATTGTTCTCCATAGTGGCTGTATCAATTTACATTCCCACCAACAGTGCAAGAGGTTTCCCTTTTCTCCACACCCTCTCCAGCATTTGTTGTTTGTAGATTTTCTGATGATGCCCATTCTAACAGGAGTGAGGTGATACCTCATTGTAGTTTTGATTTGCATTTCTCTAATAATTAGTGATGTTGAGCATCTTTTCATGTGCTTCTTGGCCATCTGTATGTCTTCTTTGGAGAAATGTCTATTTAGGTCTTCTGCCCATTTTTGGATTGGGGTGTTTGTTTCTTTAATATTGAGCTGAATGAGCTGTTTATATATTTTGGAGATTAATCCTTTGTCCGTTGATTCGTTTGCAAATATTTTCTCCCATTCTGAGGGTTGTCTTTTGGTCTTGTTTATGGTTTCCTTTGCTGTGCAAAAGCTTTGAAGTTTCATTAGGTCCCATTTGTTTATTTTTGTTTTTATTTCCATTACTCTAGGAGGTGGATCAAAAAAGATCTTGCTGTGATTTATGTCAAAGAGTGTTCTTCCTATGTTTTCCTCTAAGAGTTTTATAGTGTCCAGTCTTATATTTAGGTCTCTAATCCATTTTGAGTTTATTTTTGTGTATGGTGTTAGGGAGTATTCTAATTTCATTCTTTTACATGTAGCTGTCCAGTTTTCCCAGCACCACTTATTGAAGAGACTGTCTTTTCTCCATTGTATATCTTTGCCTCCTTTGTCATATATTAGTTGACCACAGGTGCATGGGTTAATCTCTGGGCTTTCTATCTTGTTCCATTGATCTATGTTTCTGTTTTGGTGCCAGTACCATATTGTCTTTATTAATGTAGCTTTGTAGTATAGTCTGAAGTCAGGGAGTCTGATTCCTCCAGCTCCATTTTTTTGCCTCAAGACTGCTTTGGCTATTCGGGGTCTTTTGTGTCTCCATACAAATTTTAAGATGATTTGTTCTAGCTCCGTAAAAAATGCCATTGGTAATTTGATAGGGATTGCATTGAATCTGTAGATTGCTTTGGGTAGTATACTCATTTTCACAATGTTGATTCTTCCAATCCAAGAACATGGTATATCTCTCCATCTGTTGGTATCATCTTTAATTTCTTTCATCAGTGTCTTATAGTTTTCTGCATACAGGTCTTTCGTCTCCCTAGGTAGGTTTATTCCTAGGTATTTTATTCTTTTTGTTGCAATGGTAAATGGGAGTGTTTCCATAATTTCTCTTTCAGATTTTTCATCATTAGTGTATAGGAATGCAAGAGATTTCTGTGCATTAATTTTGTATACTGCTACTTTACCAAATTCATTGGTTAGCTCTAGTAGTTTTCTGGTGGCAGTTTTAGGATTCTCTATGTATAGTATCATGTCATCCGCAAACAGTGACAGTTTTACTTCTTCTTTTCCAATTTGTATTCCTTTTATTTCTTTTTCTTCTCTGATTGCCGTGACTAGGACTTCCAGAACTATGTTGAATAATAGTGGTGAGAGTGGACATCCTTGTCTCGTTCCTGATCTTACAGGAAATGCTTTCAGTTTTTCACCATTGAGAATGATGTTTGCTGTGGGTTTGTCATATATGGCCTTTATTATGTTGAGGTAGGTTCCCTCTATGCCCACTTTCTGGAGAGTTTTTATCATAAATGGGTGTTGAATTTTGTCAAAAGCTTTTTCTGCATCTATTGAGATGATCATATGGTTTTTATTCTTCAATTTGTTAATATGGTGTATCACATTGATTGATTTGCGTATATTTAAGAATCCGTGCATCCCTGGGATAAATCCCTGGGATAAAAAAAAATATATATATATATATATCATGATCTTCAACTTCAAGTCATTTCAATTTAACAAATATTGCAGTGCTTACTACATGCAAGGCACTGTGGTAGCTGGTTAACTTCCCTCCTCCCCCACTCTCAGTGTTGTCAGACATATGTCAGTCCTTTTAAAAATCCATTGTTGCTTTTCACTTGCCTCTCAGAGAGTATTAAAGATATGAATTGTGAAAAAAAAAGACACTGATTTTCTGAGACAAACCTCTTGTACAAAATAAATTGAGAGATAATAAATCTCTATATAAAAATGATTGTACACACACACACTTATATGCCCACACACACATATTTACCTTTCATTTTAAACAAATCACTAGGAAAATAAGGGTTGAAGGAAAAGTTCCTTGCTCCTTTACAAGGTAGGCAAATCAACATAGGGTAAAAATAATACCCCAAGTCACCTAATCTATTTTGGAATAGTAAAACCAAAAGAGATGAAGAATCAGTTTTATCTTGGGGAAGTTGTTTCTGATTTTAAAATGTAAGCACAATACACATGATGATAAAATGGACTTCTCAACTCAGAATAAATGAACTTTTATGAGTGTACATAACTCTAAAGTAATGATAATGAAGTAATTCAAATAAAGGGAAGGTTGGTGTGTGAGATGTCTCCAAAATTTTTATTATATTTGGTTTTCCCTTTACTTAGGACTTCTTTTAAACAAGGCGAAAACTTAAGGTTTTCTGGCCTGTTTTGGACAAGTTGTTATGAATTTTAGCATCTCATCTTTAAATCTCTATTCTTGAACTCCAAATGTTTCCCTCGATTACAGTGTACAGTAATAAACAACTGCTACTCTCTGCTTGTTCCCACCCACTTGTACAAGTAAGTCTGTAGTATTTCAGGACGTCTGATTTGGTTTTCAAGAGGCTTTTTCTTGTCACTGGCTCTCCTCCATTTCTGCTGACCCAGGCTTCCAAGAGTGTGAGGGATAATGGGATACACTCTCCGAAGAGTTTGATGCCTCTCTTTTTATTTGTTTTGCTCGTCACTGTATTAAAAACATAAAATTCTGAGTAAATTTGAAGATCAAATTGGCTTTATTCAATGATTTATGAATTGGGCAGCATCCCATTGAGCAAGTAGAAAGGAGCTCTGCGGAGCTGTAAAAAATGCAAGAACTTTACAGGCAGGAGGGGGCAGAAAAGGGAAGTTTCTAGCTAAGAGTGGATTGTTTCAGGCAGAGTCACCTTCCTTTTGGGGGAAGGTGGGGGGGGTCACCCCTCTAGTGCTGACCAGGTAATTCCAGATCTATTGGTGAAAGGTCCCATTCCTGAGAGAGGCTGAAACTGCAATTAGGTTAGCTATTAAGTCTTGGTTTGCTGACGTGGGACTTAGCACAAGTGACTCCATTTGGGGTTTGTTGTTTCTTTACTAACAACTGTATCTCATTCCTAGCTCTTAACCCCAGTACCTAGATACTTGTTGGTGAATGGATGACCAGACCAGTGAATTCAGAATTTCAGAGAAGTTCTTTATAATGAGAGACAGGCAGAGAAATTGCAGTTCTACCACCCAGTAAGTTTTGAACTCTTGCAGGTCTGATGCCCAAATCAAGCGTGGGAACGTGAACAGTGAGACTAAGTGAAAACACAGCAGTTCTTTGTGTTTCTGTTAGAGAAACACTGGTGGGAGACAGAGGACAAAGGAAGGAGACACAGGACTGGAGTGACCTCAGCTGGGGGTGGGGTTTCACAGTGTTGGGTGCTGCAGAGAGGTAGTCAGCAGGAGCAGGGGCTGTGTACGTCATCAGAGGCATTTTTTATTTTATTTTATTGTTTTTATTGAAGTATAGTTGATTTACAATCTTGTGCCAGTCTGCTGTATGGCAAAGTGACTCAGTTATACACATATAGACATTCTTTTTTTATATTCTTTTCCATTACAGTTTATCACAGGATATTGACTCTAGTTCCCTGTGCTGTAGAGTAGGACCTTGTTGTTTATCCCTCCTGTACATAATAGTTTACATCTGCTAATGCCACACTCCCAGCCCTTCCCTCTCCCACCCCCCTCCTCCTTGGCAACCACAAGTCTGTTCTCTATGTCTGTGAGTCTGTTGCTGTTTTATAGATAGGTTCATTTGTGCCATACTTTAGATTCCACATGTAAGTGGTATCACATGGTATTTGTCTTTCTCTTTCTGACTTACTTCACTTAATAATCTCTAGTTGCATCCATGTTGCTGCAGTCATCAAAGGCATTTTAGAAGAGGCTCTGCTTGCCATAGCTTCTGGCAGCGTTGCTTCCTACAGTGGAAAGAAGAATGTTGTTGATGGGAATTCCCAAAGTTAGGCTAAAGTGGGGGTGAAGTAACTTTTCTAGGTGAAGAGGTGATCTTTTTTTTTTTTTTTTGATTTGTATGTGTGTGTTTTATTATATACTAGTCTCTTAAATCAAATAGAAGACAAAAAGTGGAGCTACAAACCAAAGTTACAACAGTACTAGCGTTTCTCGTCGCCCGTCTGTCTACTTTTACCAGAGGTCTTTATTTCTTCATAAGGCTTTGAGCTACTGTCCAGGGTCCTTGACTGCAACCTGAAGAACTCCCTGTGGCAGGCGGGTCTGGTGGTTAAGAACTCTCTCAACTCTTGATTAACTGGGAATGTCTTGATTTCTCCCTCATTTTCGAAGGGAAGTTTTGCTAGATATAGGATTCTTGGTTGACGGTTTCTTTCCTTCAACACTTCAAGTACATTGAGTCATGCCATCTGGCCTCCGAGGCTCCTGATAAGAAATCTGCTCAATGACCTTCCTGGCAAACCTTCTCTCAGCTTCATAGACTTTCATAATGTACTGTATCATGTCTTATGCAACAGAACATTTTGTATAGTATCGTGAAGTCAGTTAAGTTGTAACGTTATTTTGAGACCAGAATTTAAGGAAAAGGAATTGAACATTTCAAGTGTAGACATTATGAGGTCTCTAAAATTATTACACATTTTCAAACTAGAAATAAAAAGGCCACTGAAGTATCCTGCAGATTTTTATTTATAACAAAGTGAATACCAATATCTAATAACACACGTAAAGAAAAATTTCTTTGGGATCCTTTTTCCTAAGTGTAAAGGGGCCTTGAACTCAAAAAGTGAGAAAACCACTGTGGTGTATCCCCAGTGGTGATGGGTCCATTTCTTGCTCTGACCTCAGAGTGCACCATTGTGATGTACTTCACAAAGCCCTATGAAAGAGAAAGGTGGGCCCAGGTTTTTGGTCCTTAGAGCCCAGGAAGCTGCTTTTGGTGACCTGACGGCCTTGGACCTACAGTTAGCTTGTGTTTTCCTTGTTTCTGCCATTTTGTTGATTTTCGTTTCTCCTTTCTCTACTCTTTTTTATTTGTGTCATTGTTCTTTCTACAGTTAGCATAGTGAGTATTGTTGGTATAGTTAATACTTGATTAGCATAGTTAGTGTAGTTAGTACTAGTTAGTGCTGTTGGTACAGTTAGCGTAGTTAGCGTTGTTAGTAGAGACAGCATACTTAGCCCTGTTAGTACAGTTAGCATTGTTAGTTAGCGTAGTTAGCGTTGCTAGGTAGTGCTGTCAGTCAGTGTAGTTAGCAGATCACCATGATGCAGGGCCTCACAGCCAAATCTGCTGGCAAGGAGGCTCATATTGATGACTTCGAGATCCTCCACACCATTGGTGAAGGCACCTTCGGTAAAGTGAAGTTGGCCCGGCACATTCTGACCGGGACACAGGTGGCTGTGAAGGTCATAAAGAAAAGGCGTCAGAGCTTCTCAGGCACTTTTCCAGGAAGTGTGCAGTCTGAAGGCTCTGAATCACCCCAATATTGTAAAACTGCTGTGGGTGATTGACACAGAGGAGACATTTTTCGTGGTGATGGAGTACCTCAGTGGGGGGGACATGTACCGCTATTTGAAGACCCATGGCCGTATGACAGAGGCGGAGGCCCGAGGCCCGTTCCAGCAGCTGGTCTCCGCCCTGCAGCACTGCCACTGGAGGGGCATCGTGCACCGAGACCTGAAGCCACTGAGCCTCCTCTTTGATTCCAACATGAATATCAAACTTACAGACTTTGGCCTCAGCAACAAGTGTGATGACATTGTCCAACTGGACACGATCTGCGGCACACACCCTTATGCTGCCCCGGAACTCTTCCTGGGGCAGAGCTACAGCGGCCCTGCGGTGGACGTGTGGAGCTTGGGAGTAGTGCTGTACACCATGGTAACTGGGTCCCAGCCCTTTGTGGGAAAAGACTTCCAGGAGCTGCGGAAGCAAATCCTACAAGGGCAATACCCCATCCCACCTTATCTGTCTTTGAAGATAAGGGATCTGTTACAAAAAATGATTGCCCTCAACCCCAGTGACAGAGGCACCTTACCTGACCTCATGAGGCATCCATGGGTCAACATGGGCCAGAAGGAGCCACTCCAGCCACCCTGTGAAGAGGACCTGGAGGTGACAATGGTGAGGACTCCTGGCTTGACTTGCGACCAGACCCAGGACACTGGGACAGGCAGTGTGAGCTCCAAGAAACCCAAGGTGGAGGTCTCCATCATAACTCTGAAGCCCTTCTCTTGCGGGGACCTCTGTGGCAGTGAACTTGAGCCTTCTCCAAGCCCTGTGGTGTCCTCCCTGCAAACCAGGTGGCTCTACCACAGAAAAAATGTGCAGCTGCAGGAAGACCAGCAGGCAGGGCAGAAGACCGGTGAGTCTACCTGTCCCCCACCCAGCCTGGAGGCGAGGACTGCCACCCCCAGCCCAGCCCCCCAGTGTGGCACTGGGACATCCACCTCCAGCAGCAGCAGCAGGATTGGAGCCCCAGAGGGAAGCAGCTGCCCCCTGGGTGTGTCCAACACTGGAAGGTCCTCCCACGCTGGGCAGCCTGAGAGTGTGTCCTCATCCACTGTCTCTGGCCAGAGCCAGAAAAAGCAAGGGGTGGCTGGGAGAATCTGGAACTTTATTTTGAAACATCTTTGTTGCAAGCTGCCCAGCATGAGGCATCATAATAAAGTGAGCCCATGTGAACCCCATGGATGACCGAGGCAGGAAGGTCAGGCCGCCGCGCTCCCTGGGGCCCTTTGCAGGGGAAGAGGAGCGTGTTCTCTGCACGGCCTTCAGAAGCATCGTATCCAAGACCCTGGCCAGCTCAGAGGATGGTCCGGAGCAGCCCGGGAGACCGAAAGCGAGGCCACCGTGGCTGCAGGTCTGCCCCTCAACCCCCACCTGGGTGAAACTTGAGAGACTGGACTGTCATTCCTGGGGCACGTCTCCCCTCCCCTACTCTTCTGTCTTCCGTGTTGGTGGGGGAGGGGGATAGTTCTTGTTCCAAGAACTCCTTGGTTCTTCCAATTATAGTTAATAAACTTGATGCTCCAGAAAAAAAAAAAAATGTAGAGTGCATAGATTAAAACTAAGGATAATATAATGCCCATATTTCTGCCACTCAGAATTAATGCTTTTCTGTTTTACTAGTCCTTTCACATTTTTACTAACTTGAATTAGATAGTACTTCTCATGAAATGTGAAATCTGTCCCCACTTTATCATTATTTTTTGGCAAATATTCCAACTTTTAATTATGTTAGTGAACATATATATAGTCTGTTAACTCGTAGAGCACTTTTGTACATTTTGCCTAAAAGTCTGTTAGTTTTACTTTGCAACACTAAGCAATTAGCTTTTACAGACAAAATGACAAACATCTCTGTTACTGATAATCAGGTACCCTCATCTACTTAGCCATTGATACATTTGTCGACTTGGAGTTTTATTGTAGTTGCAGTGATTTGACTTTTAAAAATTAGTTTTAATGTATAAATAGGCCATGTTTTGAGATTACAGAACAAGTATAGACATGCTTTTAATCTTCGTTTTCTTTGAGAATTTTGTGGTCTGTGCACATAAAACATTAATTAGATTGAGAACTTCCTTTTAGCACAGCAGTTTTCAACTTGTTTTTCATAAAGCCATAGGGTTTCCCCAGAATTGCTTCTGGGCCCAAGTGTTAGTCCACTAGGGCTACTATAACAAAATACCACAGAGTGGGTAGCTTAAAATTTATTCACAGTTTTGGCGGCTGGAAGTCCAAGAGCAAAGTGCTGGCAAATTTGGTTCCTAGTAAGCACTCTCTTCCTACCTTGTATTAGGCCTTCTTGCTGTTTCCTCAAATGGCCTTTCCTGTGGGTGTGCTCAGGGAGGTGGAATCTCTGGTCTCAGCGACACCAGTCCTGTAGGATTAGGGTGGCCCTGCTCTTAAGATCTCCTTTAACTTTAATTATGTCCTTAAAGACCTTACCTCCATATACAGACACCTTGTGGGTTAGGGCTTCAACATATTAATTTTGAGGGGACACAATTCAGTTCATAAAAACTAATGAAATATTTTGTTGGAAGAAAGTGATTATGGTGATTAATAAAAAGGGAAGGAGGGTTGAAAACTACTCATACATTATGTAGTTCCTTCAACATAAGAATTTATTGCATTCATGTACAACTTTTCAGGAACCTATTTATTTAGTGAAATGGAGATTCACCCCTATAAACTGTCTTTCCTGGGATTCTAGATCTCTCTTAATTTCTTAGTAATTTAGATTTATAGAATCTTAAATGATGCAAACAGTCAGGAGTTCCCATTGACTTGAGAGTCATTAAAATTTTGATTACAGTACGGTATGCTTCAGTAAATTATTGTAGAGTCTGGTTGTAGTGATTTCTAGACTAAAGTTAAAAAGTGTTGAATTAAGAATCAGAGACGGGCTTCCCTTGTGGCGCAGTGGTTGAGAATCTGCCTGCCAATGCAGGGGACACGGGTTCGAGCCCTGGTCTGGGAAGATTCCACATGCCGCGGAGCAAATGGGCCCGTGAGCCACAATTACTGAGCCTGCGCGTCTGGAGCCTGTGCTCCGCAACAAGAGGGGCCACGATAGTGAGAGGCCCGTGCACCGCGATGAAGAGTGGCCCCCGCTTGCCACAACTAGAGAAAGTCCTCGCACAGAAACGAAGATCCAACACAGCCATAAATAAATTAATTAATTAGTTAATTTAAAAAAAAAAAAAGAATCAGAGAGTTCAGGACTGGATCAAGCTGGTGGAAGAGAAGGATGTGGAGCTCACCTCTTCCCACAAATACATCAGAAATAATCATCATGTGGAAAAATTCTCACAGAATACCTACTGAAGGCTGGCAGAAGATCTCATAAAACCAAAGTGGCAAGAAAGATCACCATGTAATGGGTAGGACCAAAGGGAAAAAAAGGGAATTGGCACAGGACGTGCACTCCTTGGAGGGTGCTGTGAAAAAGAAAAGGTTTCCTCACCCTAAGAAGCCCGTTCACCAGTGTGGAGATCAGCCATGACAGAAAGGGAGCTTCAGAGGCTCAGAGGAGAGTGCAGCAGCTAGCTTGGGGCAGACAGAACAGAGAGAGACCTGCACAGAACAGATCCTGGACATCTTGCTGCACTCCCCAGCTTGAGACACATGTCTGCTGGTGTGCATGGGGGCTGGGGGCTGAAATTTGGGCTTCAGAGGACAGACATGGGGAGAGGCTTGGGGTTGGCTGTGCAGAAACAGCCTGAAGGGAATGGAGTGTGGTCTAAGCCACAACCGGGGGTTTGCACAGGAAGGAGCCAAGGTCTGCCATTGAAGCCGCATTGGTAATGTGAACCCTCTAAGGGAGGGCAGGGCCTGCCTCATCCTCGATGTGCTCACAGCAGGCACGACTCTGCCTCTGCAACCTCTGGGGGCACACAAGCACCTGTGAATCAATACAGACATACAGGGAGAAATTGGTGGAAATACAATAATAGTAGGAGAGTTTAACACCCCACTTACATCAATGGACAGATCTTCCAGACAGAAAATCAGTAAGGCAACAGAAATCCTAAATGATACAATAGAATAGTGCGACTTAGTTGTTGATTTTAGGACATTACATCCAAAAAATCTTTTCAAGTGCACATGGAACATTCCCTAGGATTGACCACAAGCTAGGACACAAAACAAGCCTCAGCATTTTAACACATGATTGACTGGAGATGTGTTAAGACATCTTCTGTTACCTGAACGTTATTGACCAGAGATGTATCAATATCGTTTTACAGAGTGGTACAATTAACATCACCATGTGAAGTTGTTGGAGCTTAAAATTGATCAAGCGTTCATTATACAACTTATAATTGTCATTATCATAAACATTTTGTTCCGTTAGGTTTTTGGTCCAACCTTGTGTATATTATAAACGCAAGTTTATTACCATAAAAATTTCAAAAACGATGCATCACGAAATTTAAGTGAAGAAGAATTTTTTGGTGAATTTTATGCAGATACTTTCTGTGATTGTCTGAGCGACATGTATACTAGTGTCTCAGGAAATGGTAGTTCTTTACAATATAGTTCTGATTCAGTCGATCAATAGTCGACTTCAATTCAATAGTCAATCTAACTATTAGACCAACAGAAAGACAAAGCCTTAGTGATTGATTCTGATAAGGAAAGTGAAAATGAAACTCATGGTGCTAGAGAACTCTCCATTGCTGCTACAGAAGAGTAGGTTGAAGACAGCATTTCACGAAAATTAGAAGGCTTTACAGGTGTGTCAGGTGTAACTATTGAATGTAATAACCTGCAAAGTGATTGTGATATAACAGAAATAATTTTTGGTAACGACTTTTTCAAGTTGGTCGCTTCTCAGACAAACTTGTATCACCAACAGAATGAAAAATCATATAAAAAGTATGATAAGGCTTTAAAATGGACTGATGTAACCAATAGTGGCATGAAGAAGTTTCTTGGATTAATAATTTTGATGGGACAAACAAGAAAGTCACACTGGAAAGAATATTGGTTGACTGATCCCTTACTTGAAACACCTATGTTCCCAAAGATTTTGACGAGATGAAGGTTAACTCCACTTCCTGCAGACAGAATTTCAAAAGTTAAACCTCTTTTGGAATATTTTCTCCCAAAATTGGAATCAATCTGTATACCCAAACAAGAGCTATCATTTGATGAGGCAGTGAATCTGAGTTCATTGCCTCATGAACTCAGAGGACGACTCAGATTCAAAACATGTAAGTGAAGAGGACAACTCAGATTCAAAACATATAATCCTAGAAAACTTACAAAATATGGAATTTTGGTCATGATGGTTAGTGAAAGTGAAACTGGATATATATATATGCAACCTTGCGATTTACACAGGTGAAGGAAAGAAACTGCAAGAAACAGTATTATTGGTCCTACAACCTTATCTTGGTTCATGGCACCATACTTACCAAGACAATTATTACAACAGTGTGTCCACATCTGAAACATTGTTGAAAAATAAAACCAGTTTGTGGGACTGTAAGAGAGAATCGTGGGCTACCAAACCAATTAAAGGAGAAATATAAAAATCTACAGAGGGGAGAAATGACATTCTTACGGAAGGAGAAGTGATTCTTCTCATATGGAAAGACAAGAGGCTAGTCCGCATGGTGACAACTATTCACGATGCCTCCATAGCATCTACAGGAAAGGAAGACGGGAGGACTGGCCATCAGATAACTAAGCTCACTTGTGTATTAGAGTATAATAAATATATGAAAGGAGTTAATTGATCCAATCAATATCTGGCAAACTTCAGTATCCTCTGGAAAACTCAAAAGTGGTATAAGAAAGTGGGTTTCTCTTTGAGTAGTTGCGGTTTATTCAATGCGTTTAAAATTTATTGCAGCCTTAATGCACAGAATAAAATGACTTACAAGCAATTTTTGTTAGCAATTGCTAGAGAATGGGTAACTGACTTTTCTGGTGAATGTAGTGTTAGTCCCACACCTGGTCCTTCTTGTGGCGTTTCTAAAAGAGCCCCCCACAAAGATCCATCTTGTGGACTATCAGGTAAATTAAAAGGACATATTCTAGAGAAAATAATACCTACAGGATTAAAAAAAAACTGCCGCCAGGAAGTGTAGAGCCTGCTCTTCCAGGGGAAAGCATGGTGATACATGGTATATTTTAAATTTATTTATTTTTATTTATTTTTGGCTGTGTTGGGTCTTCGTTTCTGTGCGAGGGCTTTCTCTAGTTGCGGCAAGCGGGGGCCACTCTTCATCGCGGTGCGCGGGCCTCTCACTGTCGCGGCCTCTCTTGTTGCGGAGCACAGGCTCCAGACGCGCAGGCTCAGTAGTTGTGGCTCACGGGCCCAGTCATGGTATATTTATAATAGATGTTCTGTTCCCCTGCACAGAGGTGCCTGCTATACTGCCTGCTATACTGCCTATCACACTCTAACAAAATATTAGAATGCTTTACTACAACATATACAAAGTTTCAAATAAATACATTAAGTACAAAAAAAGTTGTTGATATTTACTCAGATGTGGTATTTCAGTATTCACTTACATAACAAATTGCTGGCCACAAGCGTTAGTTTCTGCAGAAATCCCCCAGCCAATAATGTGTTAAGAGGATAGAAGTTATTTTGAGCATCTTTTCTGACCATAATGGCATGAAACTAGAAATCAGTCACAGAAAGAGAAACGAGAAAAAAATGATTACATGGAGACTAAACAACATGTTACTAAAATCCAGTGGGTCAATGATGAAATCAAAGAGGAAATTAAAAAATACCTCGAAACAAATGACAATGAAAACACCATACAAAATCTATGGGATGTAGCAAAAGTAGTTCTTAGAGGGAAGTTAATAGCAATACAGGCCTTCCTCAGAAAACAAGAAAAATCTCAAATATACAACCTCACCTACCACCTAAAAGAATTAGAAAAAGAAGAACAAACAAAACCTAAAGTCAGCAGAAAGAAGGAACTAATACAGATCAGGTAGGAAATAAATAAAATAGAGATTTAAAAAACAGTAGAAAAATCAGTAAAACCAAAAGCTGGTTCTTTGAAAAGGTAAACAAAATTGACAGCCCTCTGGCCAGGCTCACCAAGATGAAAAGAGAGAGGAAGCAAATAAACAAAATAAGTGAAAGAGGAGAATTAACAACCGATACAGCAGAAATACAAAAAACCATAAGAGAATACTATGAATAATTATATGCCAGCAAATTAGACAACCTAGAAGAAACAGACAAGTTTCTAGAAACATATGGCCCACCAAAACTGAATCAACATGAAACAGACAATTTGAATAGACCAATCACTAGAAGTGAAATAGAATCTGTAAAAAAAAAAGCCCTGCAAACAAAAGTTCAGGACCAGATGGCTTCACTGGGGAATTCTACCAAACATACAAAGAACTTGTACTGATCCTTCCCAAACTCTTCCAAAAGATTGAAGAGAAGGGAACACACCTAAAATCATTCTGTGAAGCCACCATCACTGTGATACCAAAACCAGACAGACAATACCAAAAAAGAAACAGGCCAGTATCTTTGAAGAATGTAGATGCAGAAATTCTCAACAAAATATTAGTAAACCAAATCCAACAACACTTAAAAAAAAGATCATACACCATGATCAAGTTGGATTCATCCAAGGGTCACAAGTTTGGTTCAATATATGCAAATTAATGTGATACACCACATCATCAAATGAAAAGACAAATACCACAACTTCCTGTAGTCCAGTGGTTGAGAATCCATCTTGCAATGCAGGGGACTCCAGTTTGATACCTTGTCGTGGAAGTAAGATCCCACATGCCAACGGGGCAGCTAAGTCCGTGCACCACAACTACTGAGCCTGCATGCCACAACTAGAGAGCCCATGTGCCACAACTACAGAACACATGTACTCTGGAGCCCACACGCCACAACTAGAGAGCCTGCGTGCTGCAACTACTGAGCCTACATGCTCTGGAGCCCATGTGTCACAACTAGAAAGTCTGTACACTGCAACTAATGAGCCTGCTTGCTCTGGATCCCATGAGCCACAACTAGAGACAAGCCTGCTCACCACAACGAAAGATCCTGCGTGCTGCAACTAAGACCTGTTGCAGGAAAGAAATACATACATACATACATAAAAACTTTTTTTTTAGAAAAAGAAAACACAAAAACCACATGATCATCTCAATAGATGCAGAAAAAGCATTTTATAAAATTCAACATCTATTCATGATAAAAACTCTTACCAAAGCAGTAGAGAGAGAACATATCTCAATGTACTAAAAGCTGTTTAGGACTTCCCTGGTGGCACTCTGGTTAAGAATCTGCCTGCCAGTGCAGGGGAGATGGATTCAATCCCTGGTCTGGGAGGATCCCACATGCCTCGGAGCAACTAAGCCCGTGTGCCCCAACTACTGAGCCTGTGCTCTAGAGCCCGTGCACCACAACTACTGAAGCCTGCGCACCCTAGGGCCCGTGCTCCACAACAAGAGAAGCCACTGCAATGAGAAGCCCGTGCACTAAAATGAAGAGTAGCCCCTGCTCATTACAACTAGAGAAAGCCCGCACTCATCAACGAAGACCCAACGTGGCCAAAAATAGATTTAAAAAAAATTTTTTTTAATAATAAAAAAAAACTGTTTATGACAAACCCATGGTCAACATAATGCTCAGTGGTGAAAAGCTGAAAGCCTTCCCACTAAAATCTGGAATAAGACACGGATGCTCACTCTCACCACTTCTATTCAACATAGTATTGGAAGGCCTAACCACAGCAGTCAGACAAGAAAAAGAAATAAAAGGTATCCAAATTATAAGAGAAGACGTAAAATTGTAATTATATGCAGATGACCTGATAGTATATATAGAAAACCCTAAAGACTCCACACAAAAATTACTAGAATTGATTAACGAATTCAGCAAGGTAGCAGGTTACAAGATTGACATACAGAAATCTGTTGCATTTCTTTACACTAACAATGAAATATCAGAAAGAGAAAGTTAAAAAAAAAATCCCTTTTAAAATTGCATCAAAATAACACCTTAGGAATAAACCTTAGCAAGGATGTGAAAGACTTATATGCTGAGAAGTATAAAACATTTATAAAGCAAATTGAAGATGATTCAAAGACATGGAAAGATTTCCAATGCTATTAGATTGGACAAATTATTATTTTTTAAATGGCCATACTGCCCTAAGCAGTCTACAGATTTAATGCGATCCCTATCAAATTACCCATGACATTTTTCACAGAACTAGAACAAATAATCCTAAAGTTTGCATGGAACCATAAAAGACCCAGAATTGCCAAAGCAATCCTGAGGAAAAAGAACAAAGCTGGAGGCATAACCCTCCCAGACTTCAGACAATACTAGAAAGCTACAATAATCAAAACAGCATGGTAGGGCTTCCCTGGTGGCGCAGTGGTTAAGAATCTGCCTGCTCATGCAGGGGACGTGGGTTCGAGCCCTGGTCTGGGAAGATCCCACATGCCGTGGAGCAACTGGGCCCGTGAACCACAACTACTGAGCCTGCGCGTCTGGAGCCTGTGCTCTGCAACAGGAGAGGCCACGATAGTGAGAGGCCCGCGCACCGCGATGAAGAGTGGTCCCCACTTGCCGCAACTGGAGGAAGCCCTCGCACAGAAACGAAGACCCAACACAGCCAAAATAAATAAATAAATAATAATTTTTAAAAAAAACAGCATGGTATTGGTACAAGAACAGACATATGGATCATTGGACATAATAGAGAGCCCAGAAATAAACCAACACACCTGTGGTAAATTAATCTTCGACAAAGTAAGCAAGAATATACAATGGAGAAAAGACAGTCTCTTCAGTAAGTGGTGTTGGGAAGGCTGGACAGCCACACTTAAATCAATGAAGTTAGAACGCACCCTTACACCATAAACAAAAATAAACTCAACATGGCTTAAAGACTTAAATATAAGACATGACATCATAAAACTACTAGAAGAGAACATACACAAAACATTCTCTGACATAAGTAGTACCCATGTTTTCTAAGGTCAGTCTCCCAAGGCAATAGAAATAAAAGAAAAATACACAAATGGGACCTAATCAAACCTATAAGCTTTTGTGCAGCAAAGGAAACTATGAACAAAACCAAAAGCAACCTATGGCCTAGGAGAAAATGCTTGCAAACGATGTGACCAACACGGGCTTAATTTCCAAAATAATCAAACAGCTCATACGACTCAATAACAAACAAACAAGCAACCCAGTGAAAAAGTGGGCAGAAAACCTAAATAGACATTTCTCCAAAGAAGACATACAGAGACTTCCCTGGTGGTCCAGTGGTTAAGAATGCGCCTTCCAATGCAGGGGATGTGGGTTTGATCCCTGGTCGGGGAACTAAGATCCCACATGCTGTGGGGCAACTAAGCCTGCGTGCCCCAACTGCTGAGCCTCTGTGCTCTAGAGCTTGTGCGCCACAACTAGAGAGAAGCCCACGCGCCGCAATGAAGAGCCCGTGTGCCACAACTAAGCCCAGATGCAGCCAAATAAATAATAAATAAATATTTTTTAAAACCAAAAAAACTAGACATAACAGATGGCCAACAGGCACATGAGAAGGTACTCAACATTGCTAATTATTAGAGAAATTCAAGTCAAAACTGTAGTGAGGTACCACCTCACACTGGCCAGAATAGCCATAATTTAAAAGTCTACAAATGACAAATGCTGGAGCGGGTGTGAAGAAAAGGGAACCCTCCTTCACCATTGGTGGGAATGTAAATTGATGCATCCACTATGGAAAAGAGTATTGAGGTTTCTAAAAAAACTAAAAATAGAGTTGCCTTATGATCCATCAATCCCACTCCTGGGCATATATCCAGAGAAAATTCTAATTCTAAAAGATATATGCACCTCAGTGTTCATAGCAGCATTATTTACAATAGCCAAGACATGGAAGCAGCCTAAATATCCATCGACAGAGGAATGGATAAAGAACATGTGGCATATATATTCAATGGAACACCACTCAGCCATAAAGAAGAATGAAATAATGCCATTTGAAGCAACATGGGTGGACCCAGAGATAAGTGAAGTAAGTCAGAAAGAGAAAGGCAAATACTGTATGGTATCACTTATATGTGGAATGTAAAATATGACACAAATGAACTTACCTACAAAACAGAAAGAAACTCACAGACATAGGAAACAGACTTATGGTTACCAGAGGGGATAGCCGGGGATGGGGGGAGGAGTGATAAATTAGGAGTTTGGGATTAGCAGATACTACTGTATATACAACAAGGTCCTATTGTATAGCACAGGGAACTATATTCAATATCCTATAATAAATCATAATAGAAAAGAATATGTGGGACTTCCCTGGTGGCACAGTGGTTAAGAACCCTCCTGCCAATGCAGGGAACATAGGTTTGAGCCCTGGTCCGAGAAGATCCTACATGCCGTGGAGCAACTAAGCCCGTGCACCACAACTACTGAGCCTGCATTCTAGAGCCCGTGAGCCACAACTGCTGAGCCCACATGCCTCAACTACTGAAGCCCACACACCTAGAGCCCGTGCTCTGCAACAAAAGAAGCCACTGCAGTGAGAAGCCCACACGCTGCAAAGAAGAGTAGCCCCCACTCGATGCAACTAGAGAAAACCTGTGTGCAACAATGAAGACCCAGTGCAGCCAAAAATAAATAATTTTTTAAAAATGTGTGTGTGTAACCCCTTTGCTCTACACCAGAAACTAAAACATAGCATCGTAAATCAACTGTACTTCAATTAAAAAAAAGAAATCAAAGAGTTCCAGCTCTGCTGGATAAATAAGTTTCACATTTCTGTGACTTGGCACTTCCAAGTAGAACATAAAAGAATACGGAGAAAAAAGAATGCCCCAAATCTCAATATTGGGAATCATCATGTAGTAATCATAGGTGTGAAAGTACTTTGAAAAGTAAACTTCATGGAAATGCAAATTGAGAGCTTCACCAGTAATTTGCTTGAATTTCTCAGCTAAACAAAAGATTTATTTTATTTTCAATGTATGTTAAAACTCTGTTGGCAAGAAAAATTATCCCATTTACTCCCATTATTGCATAGTTTTTGGTAAGTGGTTACCTCCAAAATAAAAATGTTAGAAGGAGAAACCATGCGGTAATTTTTCTCTTGTCCCTATTGATGGGATGACTTCTAACATAATGTGAAATTCCACTCCATCATGATTGTTGTGGTAATAATAACAGCTACTTCCATGCTATTCTTTGAAATAAAATGCTATTCTGTTAAAATTTATAGAGTGTCCATTTGGAAACTTTTGAGTAACATTTTGTTTAAAAATAGTAATCCTGAATTTATAACTTCATTGTATTATTATAGTCAAGCTTCTTAAGAATTGCCCACAGGGACTTCCCTGGGGGCGCAGTGGTTAAGAATCCGCCTGCCAATGCAGGGGACATGGGTTCGAGCCTTGGTCCAGGAAGATCCCACATGCCACGGAGCAACTAAGCCTGTGTGCCACAACTACTGAAGCCTGTGCACCTAGATAGAGACCGTGCTCCGCAACAAGAGAAGCCACCACAGTGAGAAGCCCGCGCACCTCAACAAAGAGTAGCCCTGGATTGCTGCAACTAGAGGAAGCCCGTGCACAGCAACGAGGACCCAACACAGCCAAAAGTAAATAAATAAAAACGAAATAAAGGCCCTTCTATCACTTAAAAAATGTATAGAATCTAAAACAGATTAAAAAAAGAAAGAATTGCCCACATGTGCTGTATTCAGTATTTCAGTTCTACTGAATCTTCCCCGTCTGGTTCTGACCCCACCATGCCACCAAGACCAAGTCTTGTCAAAATGAGCCTTGTGTTATCAAATCCAGTGGACATTATTTAGTTCTTCTTCAGTAAATATTTTATCAGTCTTCCACATTTGAACCTTTTTTAATCTCTCTCAGCTTTTCTTGATTTCTTCCTCTGGTTGTGTGGTTTCTTATTTTCTTTTGCTGGCTCTTTTGACCCCTGAACATTTCATGAGTAGTACACAAAACAGAATCATCTAATAGAAAAGCTGGAAGATTCCTTAAAATAAGTCATTTAAATGCGGCTTCTAACCATAAATGTGGTTAGCTAAGAATCCACAGCTACTAAAGCTAGCAGATTTTCACCCACCTAATCAGTAAATAGTTTTTGATGGCCTACTCTGTTAGGGACTCAGTAGGGTATTACAGGGGATGTGTAAGACACTGATGTTCTTGAGTCTGGAGTTCAGTGAAGGAAGAAAATAACAGATACACAAATGCATAAAGTGCCAAGCAGAAGTGCAGTGTGGTATCAGGAATAAAGTCATCTGAGGGTATGCAGAATACTTAAAATTTTCTCATCTTTTCAGTGTTTGTAGTAAAGATTGACTCATAAAAAATAGATAATCATTGATTGCTTTCCTTCTTTCTAAAGAGCAATGCTTATGAAAATAATGTGAAAGATATAAGTAGACCGAAGTTGTGAGATAGGAAGTGTCCGACATGAAAGCATACTTCGAGAAGTGGTCACTCAGTGGTTTTTTTATGGAAGGCATTTAGAACAGCTGATATGGGTTGTATGGTGGACAAAAGTTTGACCCTTATGGCCTTTGTTCCTTGGTGTTACATTCTTTAATATGTTATTTGCCAAAGGGGGCTTCATGGATATAATTATATTTATTAATCAGTTGACCTTAAGATAGGGTGATTTTCCTGAATTATCCAGATGGGCCCAATGTAAATTACATGAGCTGTTACAAGCAGAAGAGGTAGACAGAAGTCAAAGATAAATGCAGTGTGAGGACTCAGCATACTTCTGCCAGCTTGAAGGTGGAGGGTTATGTGGAAAGCATGAGAAGGAAATGAATTCTGCCAACAATCTGAATGAGCTTGAGTGGTTTTCTTTGCCCAGAGCCCCCAGAAGGAGCGCAGCCCTGCTAACACCTTGATATCACCTTCATGAGATGAAGCAGAGAACCCAGTCAAGCCGGACTACACAGGACTTCTAACCCATAGAAATTGTGAGATAATAAATAGGTGTTGTTTTAAAATGTTAAATTTGTGGCATTTTATTATGCAGCAGTAGGAACCTAATACAGATTTATTGTATGAATGAAGGATTTATAATTTGATGAGAAAAACTCACGTATGATTGGAAGTTTAAAAAAATTCCTTGCAAAAGTATTTTTACATCTTTCATTTTCATCAAAAATGTGCTCTTTTCCTGTAAAAGCCAGAAATAGAACATGAAATTCTCAGATTAGTGCATTTAATTATTTACTGCAAACCTAACCTGATGCTAAACATTAAACAGATTTACTTTTTGGTACTAAATGAGGTATTATTGGGTTGGACAGAAAGTTCGTTCGGGTTTTTCCATAGCCTCTTACGGAAAAACCCGACTGAACTTTTTGGCCAACCCGATAGGTTAGCTGGAAAGAGTTATAGAGTTTTGATGTTAGAAAATCTGGGCTCCATTCTTGGCTCCTCAGCACTGTTGATGTCAGGAAACTTTGTCACTTGTCTGAACCCAAGCTGACTGATCTGTAAAGCTGGGAAAATGCAATCTTATTAAATGGAGAAACTAACAATTTATCTTGCAGAATTGTGAGAATTTAATGAAGTAATGTATGAAATGCACTCAAAACTATTATCTTCACATATTGGCTTCAAGAAGAAAACTATTATTGAAGATAATATAATATTGAAGGTACTATTGAAGCTTACATTATTACCTAATTTTTAAGATATATAAAAGCTAATATTAAGGTAATTTAGTTAACAGAAGGTACCACACCACAAAAACTCTTAAAGTATTTACTGGAATGGTAGGTTGTTACTAAATTCTGAAGGTAAAAATAGATGGCTTTATATGAAACAGGAAGACAAATCAAGATATGTTCAGCATGGAAGTGTCCTTTCCCTAATGACTAGGGAATCAAAGTTGTATCTGTTGGTTGGCTGTCTAGGCCACTTTAGTCTTCACATTTTAATGCCCTTAAATACAGTCCTTTATTAAAAAGGGAGGAGAAAGTACCTTCTATATGCATATGCAAATTCCTACCCAGACCCTGCAGAGTAGATCCATATATTGATATCCCCATTTTACAGATTAGGAAACTGTAATTGCCTTTCTAAAAATCTCTGTCCCTCACCAGAATTCACAAGAGCTAGACCCTGTGTGCCTTATTCACTTTTATGTATATCAAAAGTCCTCAAATTATGGCCCCCTGCCTATTTTTATAAGGCTTGTGAGCCAAGAATACTTTTTTTGCAAAGAACATTTGAAATCAGTTCGTTGGAGGGAGTACTTGCTTTAATTCCAATTAAGTGAACTATTATCTATCCCCCAAATAGTTCTCTTCTTCTCATTAGTACACCTGTATTACAAAAAAATTATACTTAATTATTATATATTACACATAACATATAGCGTATATGATATACTACATAGTATATCACATTTCACATGTAGTTATTATATTTTAAATTTCATCAAAAATATTGTGGAGGCAGCTCCCTGGCAGAGTCTGCCTCGGCGGGCCTCCGTGGGCCCATCCTTGAGTTTACATCGGAAGGAGCCCTGGCTGGGCTGAGGAAGGCCACAAGACTCGTGACCTTGGCAGCGTCTGAGGCCAAGTTTGCTGGCCCAGCGCGGAACCCGGGCAAGCTGGAAGCTAGGCTCAGTACGCTGCCTGCCATGTTGTAAGCAGCCCTTTGAATGTCCCAGGTGATGGCAAAGAATGAAGACGCCTGCCAACAGCCAGTGAGGAACTGAGGCGCTCTGACCTGATGTGAGTGAGCTTGTGAGCGGCAACTTCCACATCAGTTGAGTCTTTAGATGACTGCAGCCCTAGCCAATAGCTTGACTGCAACCTCATGAGAAACCATGAGCCAGAACCACCCAGCTAAGGTACCAATTGAATTAAGAGAAGCACACCTCCTCCCAAGAACAGTACTCCAGCTATGACATAACGCCTGGGTGGGGTTCGAAGTAGCAGCCAGGCTGTAATATAAGCTGGAACTTCAATCAAGGCAGAGAAGAAACAGTTCAGGAGCTGGCACGAGGCATGGCCAAGGACACTGTTGAGTCCTCACTGACTGTCAGAAAGTGAATCTGCTTCCGTTGAATAGCTGCTTCTCCTCGTGGCCTCCTGCCTGTAGGGTTGAATCAAACACATTTTCCCCTCTTAATCTGGACACTCAAAAATCACCAGTATATAGCTGCATCAGTGGTATGGAGCAAGACCAATAAAAAGTTGGAGATTAAAAAATATATATATTGTGTAATATATATAAATGGATAACTAATAAGAACCTGCTATATAAATAAGTAAATAAAATACAATTAAAAAAAACATATTGTGGAAATCTTTTCTCTCTTGTTACATAGGTGCCTGTATAAGATCCTTGATTTAGCCTCTTGGCCAGCAAAGCCTAAATATCAATATTTACTATCAGGCCCTTTACAGAAAAAGTTTGCTGACCCTTGATACACATCATGCCTAGCACAGTGCTTGACACATAGGTGCTTAATAATTATTTGTTGAATGAATGAATGAATTATGATTATAAATAACTTTGCAAAGGACACAAAGCCAAGTTACCAACCCAGGTCTTTCTGACTTTATAGCCTTAAAAACAATAAAGTTCTCTTTTTTTTTTTTTTAACATCTTTATTGGAGTATAATTGCTTTACAATGGTGTGTTAGTTTCTGCTTTATAACAAACTGAATCAGTTATACATATACATATGTTCCCATATCTCTTCCCTCTTGTGTCTCCCTCCCTCCCACCCTCCCTATCCCACCCCTCTAGGTGGTCACAAAGCACCAAGCTGATCTCCCTGTGCTATGCGGCTGCTTCCCACTAGCTATCTATTTTACATTTGGTAGTGTATATATGTCCATGCCACTCTCTCACCCTGTCACATCTCACCCCTCCCCCTCCCCATATCCTCAAGTCCATTCTCTCGTAGGTCTGTGTCTTTATTCCCGTCTTGCCACTAGGTTCTCCATGACCTTTTTTTTTTCCCCTTAGATTCCATATATATGTGTTAGCATACTGTATTTGTTTTACTCTTTCTGATTTACTTCATGCTGTATGACAGACTCTAACTCCATCCACCTCACTACAAATACTTCCATTTCATTTCTTTTTATGGCTGAGTAATATTCCATTGTATATATGTGCCACATCTTCTTTATCCATTCATCCGATGATGGACACTTAGGTTGCTTCCATGTCCTGGCTATTGTAAATAGAGCTGCAGTGAACATTGTGGTACATGACTCTTTTTGAATTCTGGTTTTCTCAGGGTATATGCCCAGTAGTGGGATTGCTGGGTCGTATGGTAGTTCTATTTTTAGTTTTTTAAGGAACCTCCATACTGTTCTCCATAGTGGCTGTATCAGTTTACATTCCCACCAACAGTGCAAGAGTGTTCCCTTTTCTCCACACCCTCTCCAGCATTTATTGTTTATAGATTTTTTGATGATGGCCATTCTGACTGGTGTGAGATAATATCTCCTTGTGGTTTTGATTTGCATTTCTCTAATGATTAATGATGTTGAGCATTCTTTCATGTGTCTGTTGGCAATCTGTATATCTTCTTTGGAGAAATGTCTATTTAGGTCTTCTGCCCATTTTTGGATTGGGTTGTTTGTTTTTTTGTTATTGAGATGCATGAGCTGCTTGTAAATCTTGGAGATTAATCCTTTGTCAGTTGCTTCATTTGCAAATATTTTCTCCCATTCTGAGGGTTGTCTTTTGGTTTTGTTTATGGTTTCCTTTGCTGTGCAAAAGCTTTTAAGTTTCATTAGGTCTCATTTGTTTATTTCTGCTTTTATTTCCATTTCTCTAGGAGCTGGGTCAAAAAGATCTTGCTGTGATTTATGTCATAGAGTGTTCTGCCTATGTTTTCCTCTAAGAGTTTGATAGTGTCTGACCTTACATTTAGGTCTTTAATCCATTTTGAGTTTATTTTTGTGTTTGGTGTCAGGGAGTGTTCTAACTTCATACTTTTACATGTACCTGTCCAATTTCCCCAGCACCATTTATTGTAGAGGCTGTCTTTTCTCCACTGTATATGCTTGCCTCCTTTATCAAAGATAAGGTGACCATATGTGTGTGGGTTTATCTCTGGGCTTTCTATCCTGTTCCATTGATCTATATTTCTGTTTTTGTGCCAGTACCAAACTGTCTTGATTACTGTAGCTTTGTAATATAGTCTGAAGTCTGGGAGCCTGATTCCTCCTGCTCCATTTTTCGTTCTCAAGATTGCTTTGGCTATTCAGGGTCTTTTGTGTTTCCATACAAATTGTGCAATTTTTTGTTCTAGTTTTGTGAAAAATGCCAGTGGTAGTTTGATAGGGATTGCATTGAATCTGTAGATTGCTTTGGGTAGTAGAGTCATTTTCACAGTGTTGATTCTTCCAATCCAAGAACATGGTATATCTCTCCATCTATTTGTATCATCTTTAATTTCTTAATTTCTTTCATCAGTGTCCTATAATTTTCTGCATACAGGTCTTTTGTCTCCCTAGGTAGGTTTATTCCTAGATATTTTATTCTTTTTGTTGCAATGGTAAACGGGAGTGTTTCCTTAATTTCACTTTCAGATTTTTCATCATTAGTATATAGGAACGCAAGAGATTACTGTGCATTAATTTTGTATCCTGCTACTTTACCAAATTCATTGATTAGCTCTAGTAGTTTTCTGGTAGCAGTTTTAGCATTCTCTATGTATAGTATCATGTCATCTGCAAACAGTGACAGCTTTACTTCTTCTTTTCTGATTTGGATTCCTTTTATTTCTTTTTCTTCTCTGATTGCTGTGGCTGACACTTCCAAAACTATGTTGAATAATAGTGATGAGAGTGGGCAACCTTGTCTTGTTCCTGATCTTAGTGGAAATGGTTTCAGTTTTTCACCATTGAGGACAATGTTGGCTGTGGGTTTGTCATATATGGCCTTTATTATGTTGAGGAAAGTTCCTTCTATGCCTACTTTCTGCAGGGCTTTTATCATAAATGGGTGTTGAATTTTGTCGAAAGCTTTCAATTTATTAAGAAAAAAAATTCTTTAAGTAAAAAAAAAAAAAAAGGACAGACCAAACTTAGCACAAATGGTGAAAGCAAAGCTATACAGACAAAATCTCACCCAGAAGCATACACATATACACTCACAAAAAAAGGAAAAGGGGAAAAATTAGTATATCCTGCTCCCAAAGTCCACCTCCTGAATTTGGGATGATTCGTTGTCTATTCAGTTATTCAACAGATGCAGATACATCAAGTTGTTTGTGGAGCTTTAATCCGCTGCTTCTGAGGCTGTTGGGAGAAATTTCCCTTTCTCTTCTTTGTTCGTACAGCTCCAGGGGTTCAGCTTTGGATTTGGACCCGCCTCTGCGTGTAGGTCGCCTGAGGGCGTCTGTTCTTCGCTCACACAGGACGTGGTTAAAGGAGCAGCTGCTTCGGGGGCTCTGGCTCACTCAGGCGGGGGCGGGGAGGGAAGGGTACGGATGCGGGCGAGCCTGCAGCGGCAGAGGCCAGCGTGTTGTTGCAGCAGCCTGGGGCGCACCGTGCGTTCTCCCGGGGAAGTTGTCCCTGGATCACGGGACCCTGGCAGTGGCGGGCTGCATCGGCTCCCAGGAGGGGCGGTGTGGAGAGTGACCTGTGCTTGCACACAGGCTTCTTGGTGGCGGCAGCAGCAGCCTTAGCATCTCATGCCCGTCTCTGGGGTCCGTGCTGATAGCCGCGGCTCGCTCCCGTCTCTGGAGCTCGTTTAGGCGGCGGCGCTCTGAATCCCCTCTCGTTGCGCACCACGAAACAAAGAGCTAAGAAAAAGTCTCTTGCCTCTTTGGCAGCTGCAGACTTTCTCCCAGTCTCCCTCCCGGCTAGCTGTGGTGCGCTAACCCCTTCAGGCTGTGTTCACTCAGCCAACCCCAGTCCTCTCCCTGTGATCCGACCGAAGCCCGAGCCTCAGCTCCCAGCCCCGCCCGCCCCGGCGGGTGAGCAGACAAGCCTCTCGGGCTGGTGAGTGCTGTTGGGCGCCGAGCCTCTGTGCCGGAATCTGCGCTTTGCCCTCCGCACCCTTGTGGCTGCGTTCTCCTCCGTGGCTCCGAAGCTTCCCCCCTCTGCCACCCGCAGTCTTCACCCGCGAAGGGGCTTCCTAGTATGTGGAAACCTTTCCTCCTTCACAGCTCCCTCCCACTGGTGCAGGTCCCGTCCCTATTCGTTTGTCTCTGTTATTTCTTTTTTATTTTGCCCTACCCAGGTACATGGGGAGTTTCTTGCCTTTTGGGAGGTCTGACGTCTTCTGCCAGCGTTCAGTGGGTGTTCTGTAGGAGCAGTTCCACGTGTAGATGTATTTCTAATGTATCTGTGGGAAGGAAGGTGATCTCCGCGTCTTACTCTTCCGCCATCTTGCCCAGACCCCCAATAAAGTTCTCTTTATGGGCAAAAAGAAAGAAATCCTTAGGTTGTTGTTTTTGTTTTGTTTTGTTTTTTAAAATATTTATGTATTTATTTAGGCTGTGCTGGGTCTTAGTTGCAGCATGCAGGATCTTCGTTGTGGCATGCGGGACTTTTTTTTTTAGTTGAAACATGCGGGCTTCTTAGTTGCAGCATGCATACAGGATCTAGTTCCCTGACTGGGGATTGAACCCTGGCCCCCTGCATTGGGAGCGTGGATTCTTACCCACTGGACCACCAGGGAAGTCCCTTAAGTTGTTTTTAAAAAGGAGCATTGTAATTATTTGCGTATATTATTTTCTTCTCTAAATCACCAGGAGTGAACATTTTATGTGAAACCTGATAATAGTATGGATACTGGGTATAATTGATAAGTACTTGACAATAAACTTTATTTATGTAAAGTTATAAGTTACATTATAGTTTTTCTAAAAATATAATTTAAAAATCAAAGTACAAGTTTTATTGTGGCCAAAAGCTATATCAGGAATTTTTTTCTTTAGCCATTCTTTCTGCATTGTTAAGAGAGCTATTGATAGTCTAGAGGAGGAGTTGGCGCACTATAGCCAAAGCCAGTTAGCTGTCTGGTTTTGTGAAAAAGTAGTATTTGAACACAGCTGCATCTGTTTGTTTACAGGTGATCTGCAGCTGCTTTCATGCTGAAGTGCCAAGTTCAGTGGTCTGTTTAATGGACTGTATGGCCAACGAAGCCTAAAATTCTTAGTATTGGCCATTGATAGAAAAAGTTGGACACCTGGTCTAGAAAGCACATTAACCACCTATTTCTCTATTTCTCTTAATTCTGTCGTTTATGAAATTAGAATACCAGAAAGCCACTTGGTGTTGGATAGAGAAAAAGGATAAGGATGACCAAAGAACACATCTGTACCTGCTGCAGAACTGCTTTTGCCTGTTTTTATTATCTCTCATATTAGTTGTCTGCTGGTTCATAAGCAGATTGGAACTATGTCTACCTTTTGGACCACAATTTACCCAGCTCTAAGCATGTTGAATGATTGAACAAACGTATTTGTATGGAGTCTAAGCAATAAGTTTCCTTGAGAGTTGATTACTAGAAAAAGTTTTGCAAACGCTGACTCCCAAAGCTCTAGCTGTAGCTCAGGCTTTTTTTTTTTTTAACATCTTTATTGGAGTATAATTGCTTTACAATGTTGTGTTAGTGTCTGCTGTATAACAAAGTGAATCAGCTATATGTATACATATATCCCTTATACCAGATTACAAACATCTATATTTATATCCAACTGACTGCTTAGTGAACTGGTTTCATGTAAGCAAATCAAACTCAACATATATCAAAAGCTAAATTCTGTTATTCCTCAATCCTCTGATACATACTGAATCCATGATGTATTTCACATCACCACCAGCATGGTGAGCCCAAGCCATGATTCTGTCATTAAACACAAAGGTTTAAAAGTAACTGTTATATCACTTACAGAGTTACTTAGTGATTCTCTTTCTTTTAAAAATCTAAACTATGTCTTAGCATTCAAAGCTCTTAATGATTTAGCCACTTTCTTTAGCCACATCTAACAACATTCACTCCTGTGTACCCTGCTACTTGACTCACATTCTGAGTCATTCACAGAAAATACTATCTTTTTCATTCTTCAGAGTTTTTGCATATACTGTATCTTCTGCCTAGAATGCCTTCCCACCAACTTGTTTTCCTGGCAAACATTTATCCTTTAGCTTTCACCTCAAGAATTACTTTCTTCTTGAGACCTTTCTTCTCTCAGGAAGATGTTCCTCCATGGATTTATGTGTAATTCCATTTTAGAAACTACTGTATGTTTTTTATATTGCATGTTCACTATGTACCAGGCACTGTGTTTAATATTTTCCTTATATAGTTCACTCTTGAAGTAAATATTATCCTCATTTTATGCACAAGGAAATTGATTTTAAGAAACAATAACTGGACCAGTCTCTAATTGCTAGAAATGGCAGAGCCAGCATTGAAGCCCAGGACTTTGTGAATCCAGTGCTTTAAAACACCGCTAGTATTGCCCCTCATATTTGTCTTTGTTGTAAATTCTAAGCATCTTGATTGCTTTTTGCATCTTTTATGCATCAGTATTAGATGAATTAATCACTTAAACGATTTCAGTTTTCTTTCATTTGGCTGCTAATAAGCTTAACTCTGTATTTACTTCTTAGTTGTATTAGTTGGTTACATTAGTTTTCTAGTGGAATTTTTACCTTCCCTGTTAACATGCCTCTTGACCTTTTATCTTTTTCCTAGTGGTACCATTGTGCATATGTATTATGGAGAGCTTTTTCTTTTCCTTTTGAAGTCAGTGGAACATAATTAATATAAAATTATGTTTAAATCCAGAGCAAATATCTGACATCTGCTATGCCTTGTTCCTTGGCTCATAGCAGATGTTACCAGTCTAAGCTTTTCCTGCCAAGTCTAGATTTAGCAGACTACACTGCCACCACAAATCATCAGCACTGGCATCTGTTTGTCTTGTCTTGTTTGTGTCTCCCTAAAACAGTTGAACTGAGACCTGTAGAATGAGCAGAAACTTGTTAGGAAATTACTAATAGCTTGGCTTCACTATAATATAAAGCACCAGAGAGAATGGCAGCGAGTGGAGGCCTAGGGTTCACGTGAAAGAAAGTTACTGTAGTAATCCAACCGAGCAATGAAGAGGCCTGAATTAAGGTTTTGGCAGTAAGTATGGAAAGAAAAGGGTTTATGTGAGAGCTATTTGGAAGGTAGAGTCAATAAGTCTTTGTAACTGATAGAGAGGGAAAGAGAGAGGTGTCTGGCAGCTCACCTCAAGAAGGGCATCATTGTTGTGCTATATCCTGCACTTGCTAACATATATTTCCCAATTTCATCCAGAATGTAAAGGAACCTGAAAATCTAGCTGGTAACTTTTTACTTTTAAGGTGGAGTTACCCTCCTAAAAGAAACCCAGTGAGTAGAAATTTAAAATAGCAGTTCTGCGACGACCTGTTAACGTCTTGCTTCATTGGATAGGCCTTGGCCTTATTGAGCTTCAGATTCCTTTTGGTGAGTCACAAAGAAATTTCTCTGCCAGTGAACTCTTATGCCTCCATGAAACTCCTCTATTTCCTGTGGTGGTTAATGACTTTAGATACCACGTAAGCAATTTCAGACACCTTAGCCATGGATAATGAATACCACCATGTCAATAAACAGATATGTACCTTCAACAAATTCATTATCTGTGCCTCTGCTTTCCTACTGCCCTGCCTCCTTCCCAAACACAACAATAAAGAGGCCCTAAAAACTAATGGGAAAGCTAATTTTTAATAAATTATCCTTTAAAGGAGTTGATTTCCTTTAGCCTCAGAATTATTTCTAAGAGACAGATGGTAATTTATTATAGCTATTTTTCTTCAATTTTGTGATTTCTTCAGTGCATGCCACAACCAGTGATTTAGAGACAGGTTTTCAATGAAAAAAGAAATACTGTCACATTGAATGTTACCATGGATTTTAAAAGGCTCTTGATTTTAAGAAATGTTAACATATTAAAAAATATATGCTTATTAGAATAAGCAAAGAGTATTTGCTGGTGCTCAATACTTGAGAGATAATGACCTTCAGTAGAAAATAACCTAATGTGTCTCTTCTGGGATGTCTATCCACCACTTAACAGAAAATGACCTCATTTATCCCTCAAAAGTAAAGGGAAGATAAGAGATAATCTCTGTCCTTTGGTTTCTAGTAACAGGTTTAGAACTCTTTGGAAAGTGAATAAATTTGGCAATAGATGCGTTTAACCTAAATGACAATTTCAGTAAAGCCCATTGCCCATTGCCTTTACTCCTTTTACTCCTTAGGAAGCTGGTCATGTGTTAGCAAGTCATAAGGGTCATCTTTTATCATTTGCTAATTTGGATATATTTTGACAAGGGTTAGATATTTCTCTACTGCAATAAATACTGTTTTCAAAAGTAAACTAAGGTTGTTATCTTTCATTTTTATTTGCCTTGTTAATATTAATTTGTTTTACTTTATTTGAGATATAATTCATACAACATAAAATAATAATACAACATAAAATTTGCCATATTAAAATATATTCATTGATTTTTAGTATATTCATTGAGTTTTAGTATAGTCACTGTTGTACAACCATAACCACTATCTAATTTGAGAACATTTCCGTCACCCCAAGGAGAAACTGTACCCATTAGCAATCCATTCCGTTCAAACCCCTTCCTGCTCAAATCCCCTGGCAGCCCCCAATCTACTTTCTGTCTTTATGGATTTGCCTATTATGGACATTTCTTATAGATGGAATCCTAAAATAAGTGGCCTTTTGTGTCTTCTTTCACTTAGCATAATGATTTCAAGGTTTATTCATATTATAGTATATATCAGTATTCCATTCCTTTTTATTGCCAAACACTGTTCCATTGTTTGGTTTATACCACATTTTATTTATTCATCATCAATTGATGATCATTTGGATTTTTTCACTTTTTGGCTGTTAGGAGTAATGTTGCTATGAATGTTGGTATACAAGTGTTTGTGTGGCCATGTATTTTCATTTCTCTTCTGTATGTACCTAGGAGTATAATTACTGGGTCATACGGTATTTTTCTGAGGAACTGCCAAACTGTTTTCCATAGTCGCTATACTATTTTACATTCCCATCAGCAATTTATGAGGGTTTCAATTCTCCAAAGCTTATATTTTAATAATAATGATAAGAGCTAACATTTGAGAACTTACTATATACTAGATCCTATGCTATTTTACGTACATTATCTTTTAATTCATAGTACAACCCAGATCATGGAGAATAAATAACTCCCGAGGTCACATGGATAGTAGATGATGAAGCAAGGGTTGAACATAAGTTTGATGCCACAGAATGAATACTTAATGCTTTATTTATTGGAAAGCATTTTCACCTACTTTTAACTTTGCAAAATGTTCCTTAAAGAGTACCATTTACTCTGTGGTAATGTGTAAGTAGCCATAATTTACCCTCATAAATGAATTGCATGCGGTGGTGTAGAAAGAGCACTGGATTTCTAATGGGGAAAAACCTGAACTCTGCTAGTTACTAGGTGCGTAAGTTTAGTTACTTCTTTGATCCTCTGTTTTCTCATGCAAGTATATGTGAATACTTTTCAGCATAGTCTTGTCAAATAGTTGGAACTCAGCAAATGTTGTTTAAATATTAATAATAAATTATCAGAGAAACAGTGGCAGTTTTACTTTTTTTTTTCCTGTGTCTGGCATTCTTTTGGAAGTTGATAGCAACTTGGGCCAAATTATTTATACTTGTGGATATGGAAATGTTGGGTTGCATTTTCTTTAGTTTTCTAGTGAACTTCAGATGGTCCAGTGAATGTTTTATGTTGATAATATACCTGCAGGCTTTTCCAGTCAGAAGGGATCAGTGCCTTAATTATGGCTGGGAAGTCTCCTGTGGCAAGAGTGCCCTTGTAGGTGACTTAAGAAACGCGCTTTTCCCCTCCAGAGATTTTTTTTCAAGTGTGCACACTTGTATTGGTCATAACCTCTCAATTATATACTCAGGAGTACTGCTCCTTCATAACCACATTTGTTTATTTAGTAAACATACCTGTAACTCTAGTATTAGTGTGTTTTGAAAGAAGTTACATAAAAATACCAATTTAAAGTTATATCTCATTACTTCAGCTACTAAGCAGATAAACCTGGGAAGTAAAAATAAAATCTCCTAAAATTTCCTATGTATAAGAAGCTTTAGGAACCCATTGAAGAATATGATAATGATGTGTATGTCTCTTTTTATTTATTTATTTGTTTGTTTGTTTATTTTTGGCTGCATTGGGTCTTCATGCTGCGCGCAGGCTTTCTCTAGTTGCGATGAGCAGGGGCTACTCTTCGTTGCGGTGCATGGGCTTCTCATTGCGGTGGCTTCTCTTGTTGCAGAGCATGGACTCTGGGTGCGCGGGCGTCAGTAGTTGTGGCACGTGGGCTCAGTAGTTGTGGCACGTGGGCTCAGTAGTTGTGGCTTGTGGGCTCTAGAGTGCAGGCTCAGTAGTTGTGGCGCACGGGCTTAGCTGCTCCACAGCATGTGGGATTTTTCCCAGACCAGGGCTCGAACCCATGTCCTCTGCATTGGCAGACAGATTCTCAACCACTGTGCCACCAGGGAAGCCCGATGTGTATATGTCTTGATTCTTGTCTGAGCTGAAAATGAGAGGATGGAGTATATAAGATGTATTGAGAATTTATTGTAGTGTTTTTAGAACTTCTTTTGATTGTTGCCTATAGTATGAAATATGTATTTCTTGAGATTTAACAACTTGCAAAATGCAGTAGATACCCTACCTCATACCATTTGCAAAAATTAACTCAAAATGGATTAACAGCCTAATGAAAAGAGCTAGAACCATAAACCTCTTAGAATAAAATATAGGGATAAACTTTCATGACCTTGGCCTTGGCAGTAGAGTCTTAGATCTGACACCAAAAGCATGTGAGCAACCAGAAAAACAATAGATAAATTGGACTTTATCAAAATTAAAAACTTTTGTGCATCAAATAACATTATGAAGAAAGCGAAAAGACAACCTACAAAATGGGAGAAAATATTTGTAAATCGTATGACTGATAAGAACTTAATATCTAGACTATATAAGGAACTCCTAAAACTCAACAACAAAAAGACCAACCCAGTTTAAAAATGAGCAAAATTTTTAAGTAGACATTTCTCTAAAGATATACAAAGATTAATAATTAGCACATGAAAAGATGCTCAACATCTTTAGTCACTGGGGAAGTGAAAATCAAAAACACAATGAGATATTACTTTATACCTAATAGGATGACTGTTTTTTAAAAAGAAAATAATAAGTATTGGTGAGATTGTGGAGATATTGAAACTCTGATGGGAATGCAAAATGGTGCAGCTGTCGTGGAAAACAGTTTGGCGCATCCTCAAAAAGCTAAACATAGAATTGCCGTGGGGCCTATCAGTTCTACTCCTAGCTATATACGCAAAAGAATTGAAAACAGAGACTCAGATACTTGTATGCCAGTGTTTATTGTAGCGTAATTCATAATAGCCAAAAGGTTGAAACTACCCGAATGTCCATCAACAGATGAATGGATAAACAAAATGTGGTGTATTCATACAATGCAGTATTTTTCATCCCTGAAAAGGAATGAAGTTCTTATATGTGCTACCACACGGGCAATCCTCGAAAACATTACACTAAGTAAAAGAAGCCAGGCAAAAAAGGACAAATATTGGATGATTCCACTTATAAGAACTATCTAGGGCTTCCCTGGTGGCGCAGTGGTTGAGAGTCCGCCTGCCAATGCAGGGGACACGAGTTCGAGCCCTGGTCTGGGAGGATCCCACATGCCGCGGAGCAACTGGGCCCGTGAGCCACAATTACTGAGCCTGCACGTCTGGAGCCTGTGCTCCACAACAAGAGAGGCCACGACAGTGAGAGGCCCGCGCACCGCAGTGAAGAGTGGCCCCCGCTCGCTGCAACTAGAGAAAGCCCTCGCACAGAAATGAAGACCCAACACAGCCATAAATAAAAAAAAAAAAAAAAAAAAAAAGAACCAAAGTCCCATACCACCTTAAAAAAAAAAAAAAAGGACTATCTAGAATAGGCAAATTCATAGAGACAAAGTAGATTAGAGATTACCACGTGCTGCAGGGTGGGAGGAGAATAGGGAGTTATTGCTTAAAGTTTAAAGAGTTTCTGTTTGGAGGGAATTCCCTGGAGGTCCAGTGGTTAGGACCCTGTGCTTCCCTTCCTGAGGGCCAGGGTTCAATCCCTGTTCGGGGAACTAGCATCCCACAAGCCACATGGCATGTCCAAAAAAAAAAAAAAAGAAAAGAAAAAGAGTTTCTGTCTGGATAATAAAAAAAACTTTTGGAAATAAAAAGTGTTAATGGTTATACAACATTGTGAATGTGATTGATAAATGCCACTGAATTATACTCTTAATGGTTAAAATTGCAAATTTTATGTTTATTTATATGTAAACATTATATCTCTATATTAAATTCGTATATATTTCACAGTATTTAAAAAGGCAGCAGTTAGGGAATTTTCTCTAGATCTGGCAGTAATCTTAGCTTCAACATACTATCATATTGGATACAGAGTATAACAAGGCAAGCCATTCAGTATAATATAGGGTTAATTACTCAGAAAATAAGAGTAGGGAACTAAATCAGTCACCAATAATTTTGTTTAAATATGACATTTTTATTAATATATCTGAAACAAAAGTGTCATGAAACAATGTTTATGTACAGTTTGAAGAATACCAATATACTTCCTACCAGCTCTTAATTCTCTGTGTATTTTCTGCTGTGTTCCAGTTGGTTCTTGTGGTGTTTTTCTGGATCCATTTTCAGGTTTGCATTTATATAAGTAGCTGTGGCACTGTGAGTATCTGATCTTCCTAATCTCATCTCTTTTATTAGCAACAAAACCTCCATTTTACAGATGAAGATCCTGAAATTCAGAGAGGTGATTGACCTTGACAAGATCACACTGCTGATAGAGCCTGGATTTGAATCTCAATCTATTTTATACTAAAGCCTTATTTCCCTTTCTATTTAGATTATTGATATAAAGTAGATCTCTTGGAAAGAGGTACTTACCTATCACACACTTTCCATTTAGGCCTAGTTTAGGTATATGGTTACTCTTACCCATGATACAAAATAGCTATGGTAGAGATCTTATTTTTCTTGCTGGATTTTTGTCAGATACTTGCAAGGTACCTTTTCCTTAACTAAGACTTCAGAATAGACTACTTTTGAGGTAGCTTCTGAAATTTTTGACATGTGTAAATGTGCCAAATTTATAGGTTAACAGATTCCAGCTGCCTGTCCCACTAAGAGTTCCTTTAGCAGGAGTTGTAGTGTCTTACTTATCCTGATGTCAAGCACAGTGTCTGGCATACAATAAAGTCCTGATAAAGGACTGTTTATCCTGTTTGTGGAATGAGCTAATTAACTGATACATACCTGTGCTCTGGTCAGTTGTTGGGGTTTTTGTGTTCTTTTGATTTTCAAAACCATGTTGTTAGAGAAATCTTGCCATCGAAATGTTTCCTGTGTATTTATATATATATATATATATATTTTTTTTTTTTTTTTTTTTTGGTGAAAAAAAGAACCATCCAAAATTTATTCTCCGACAGACAGCATCAGCAGGTAAAAACTACAGGGATTTCTCCGTACCTGCTGATGCTGTCTGTCGGAGAATAAATTTTGTGTATGATACATTCACAAGGCATTATTAGCTTAACAAGTGAGAAAGCCTCTGGTGTGTTTCCCGTAACAATATCCACTTCACCGTGTAAACAGGTACTATTATTGTGTTCACTTACATTTCCAGAAGGAAAGGCACAACTTGGCAAAACAAAAAAAAATTTTTTTTGGATCCTAAAGTCAGGTGCAATTACCTGAGACTTGAGAACAGTTGCAATCCACTTTTCCACATAGAGGGGCAAAGACTTCACCCAGAAATGTGGGTCTTTCTTTCTCCTTCCTTGTTAAATCCTCAAGAGTAACGCTTCATCGTCTGCTTAATATCACATATACAAAAGGGGGATTAAGAAAAAAAGAATCACAACATCTTGAACTTCCAACTGCTCGCACCAATACATCAACTCTTAGGTTTACGACAGGGCCTAGGAACACTTCAGCGGTCATCAAATAAGAAAATAGAGACTATAGCTACAAAAATAACACATGAATGACGTAGATAAATTAAAGCTTTCACATCCAGGACTTGCCTGTTCCAACTTGGTAGCCTTCATGCAATACTCAGGAAAAAAAAATCTCATGATTACTTGGCATAAGTCACAGTCAAGGAACTTCTGGTACAAATCAGTATAAGAAGTTATTAGTATATAATAAGGAAACATGCCCTTCCGGTGAGTTTGTTTCTTCAAGAACGGACACCCAGCGCTTCAGAGTAGGCACCGGTGAACTAAATTAAGTCACCTGAGATTCCCTGCTCAGGTGCTCACCTCTCCTGGTTTTAGGAAGAAGAAGCACATCTGGAAAGCATAGGGAGGACCTTGGCACTCCTGGGGCTCCACCTGAACTGTATTTAAATAAGCAGCAACACACACACTGACTGTCTAAGGACTAAAATCCGTCCATTTGAGGGCATTCTACTTAAGGTTCCAAGGTTGAAAAAAAATTTGGAATTCTACAACCTTTGTTTAAAAAAAAAATACATTCAAAAAAGAAAAGAAAAATGGGTGTAGGGTTGGGAGAATACAAAACAGGTCCCTAAACGGACGACAGACCTTGTCCATTTACCCGTATACAGTCAGCACCGAAGTAAGTATACAGTAACCCACCCACCCATCCCAGCCCCCAAACAGGCAAAACAGTTGTCTTCTCCATGGTGGTTCAACACCTTCCAGCTTGAAATAAGTGACAGTCTTTTATTTCCTGTATATTTTTAAAGGAATTAAAGAAACATCCATTGTATATAACTCTTAATATACATTCTTATAGGCAGTGTTCCCAGATAGCCCATCATAATAGTAAGTTGACTCTGTAGTTATATCAGAGAACATTGATACAGTAAATATTGAGTGTCCACTATTAGCAAGGCCCTGAACTTGGGAGATACTGTAGGAAATAGAAAGATGAATCAGACTTTGTTTTTGCTTTCAAAAATCTTGTAGTTTTACAGAACATCCACTCCAAATGAAATAATGTTTGTGAAAGTTCTACTGTAAATAGTAAAACATTTACTATGTAATATACTAGGCATAAAGCTTGTTGTTGGTTTGTAAGATGTGTGTACTAACAATCTGAATCTGCCTTCTCTTGAGTATCCTCTTCCAAGCTTAGCTCCAGCTTCATCACCTTTCCCATGAATTATTGCAAAACAGGCTTTAGTGGGTCTCCTTGACCTCAGAATCTATCCTCCTGTCTGTCTTGTGTGGTGCAATAGAACTGTTTTTCATCAGTACTTCCAAATGCTTGTTGAGTCCTCATATTTATGAGCCACGACCTACTTTCATGGCCTTGTCTCTACCCACACCCACCCCCCAACACTCATGATCTAGGATTCTAAGGGTTCAGCATAAAGAGCTCCTCTATTCGCCTTCACATTGACAGAACATACCAAAATATTCACATCCCCAATGGTTTTCATATTGTTCTGTTTTTCTTGAAATACTCTTTATTTACCTCTTTTTCTGGTAAAACCTCATTCATCCTTTACGTCCTAGCATAAATGTCACCACTTGAATAAAACCTTCTTTGATCTCCCTTCATCCATTGGCTGAATAAGGGTTTCTCTCCTCTGTATTTTCATAGTAGTTCATAGATACATCAGTTACTCAGTTTGTAGATGACTCTGACTGCTTTCCACCTCTATAATTATTTGTTTTCATGACCATCTCGCTCTCTGAATTCTGAACTTCTTAGAGCAGAGACTGTCTGTTAATTCATCTTTGCCCTCCAAATACTAAATGTGCTCAGTAAATGTTTCGTTTAGTCCTCTGGAAAGAATATTATATACAAAATAGTCGGACATATTTAAGTATTAGGTCAGGGGGACTTGGTGAGGTGTAATTTGAGTATAATAAAGGAGCTGAATGATTTCTAATTCTCAGTCTAGCTTTTTTCCATAGCTTGGTTGGTGATAACTGGCCTCATTGGTGTCTTAAATATATTACTGATTTCACCATAAATTCCTAGAGATACTAATTCCTATTTCTCTCATTTCTTGGCTAAATCACAGAACCTCCTAAGGATAACAGTACACCCCTCTCAGGCTTGTGAGAATTGACTGAGTTAATATTTTAAAGCAATTGGAATAGTATTGGCACATGGTAAACACAATAAATGTTAGCTATTATTATCCTGGTAAGAATTTATAATGTTCTCTAAGATGTGTTGTGTTGCCTATAGAAGTTACTGGTGGTTATCTTAAAATAATAATACTTTAAGGTAAAAACATTGTTTTTCTATGTCTTTCGTTTATTCATCAGATATTTGTGTTTTGTACCTGCTGTGTGTCTCATACTTTGTCACAAGCTAGGGATACAAAGATGACTTCTCAGAGCTCAGCCAAAAAATTCTTCTTGACTCAGATTTGAAAAGGTTTAAGTTAAGACTGTATATGATCCAGTGGAAAGATCTCTGAGCCAGGAGTCATAAGCTTCAAGATTCAGCTCAGTCACTAACTTTGAGAAGGACATTTCTTAGATGTCTAATACATACCTCAAATGTATGAGGTACGAAAGAGATCTCTTTTCTCTCAGGTATTCCTTTATATCTTCATTAAAAGCACTTTCATCCTTCCATTTGTTCAAGGCAAGGAATTTAGATGTCACCTTTGGTTTTTCTTTCCATTCACCTTCCATATCTGTTCTTTCGGAAGTCCTGATGATTCTACCTTCAAAATACAGCTGTCTACTTCTTTCTGTTCCCACTACTACCACCATAGTCCATGTCATCATCATCTCTTGCCTTAAAATTGGTTTCTTAGTTTCCATTCTTTTCCCTCTGCAGTCTGTTTTACACACAGCAGCCATTTTTGAAACATAAATCCGATCTAATTATTCCCCCATGTAAAATCCTCCCGTCATATTGAAACCCTCCTACCCTGTTGGGGGGAATGTAAGTTGGTGCAGCCACTATGGAAAACAGTATGGAATTTCCTTAAAAAACTAAAAATAGAGCTACCATATGATCCAGCAATCCCATTCCTGGGCATATGCCTGAAACTAACAAAATATTTTTTAATTTTTTAGTTGATTTACAGTGTTGTATTAGCTTCTGGTGTACAGCAAAGTGATTCTCATATATATATATATATATATATATATATATATATATATAGTCTTCATCTTCTTTTCCATATGGTTTATTACAGGGTATTGAATACAGTTCCCTATGCTATACAGTAGGACCTTGTTGTTTATCTATTTTATATATAGTAGTTTGTATCTGCTAATACCAGACTCCTAATTTATCCCTCCCGCTATCCCCTTTGGTAACCCTAAGTTTGTTTTCTATGTCTGTGAGTCTCTGTTTCATAGATAAGTTCATTTGTGTCATATTTTAGATTCCACATATAAGTGATATATCATATGGTATTTGTCTTTCTCTTTCTAATTTCAGTTAGTAGGATAATCTCTGGGTCCATCCATGTTGCTGCAAAATGGCATTATTTCATTCTTTTTGATGACTGAGTGGTATTTAATTGTATATATGTGCCACATCTTCTTTATCTGTTCATCTGTCGATGGACGTTTAGCTTGCTTCCATGTCTTGGCTGTTGTAAATAGTGCTCCTATGAACATTAGGAGTGCATGTATCTTTTCGAATTAGAATTTCCTCTGGATATATGCCCAGGAGTGGGACTGCTGGATCATATGGCAACTCTATTTTTAGTTTTTTAGGAACCTCCATACTGTTTTCCATAGTGGCTGCACCAATTTACATTCCCACCAGCAGTGTAGGAGTGTTCCCTTTTCAACACAACCTCTCCACCATTTAACACAATATTCTGTATGAGCTATGCTCTCCCCACGCCAAAAAAAAAAAAAAAAAAAAAGATTGTAAAAAATCCATCACATATGAAATTAGATTTTAATTTCTTACCCTGGCCTACATAAATTTGGCCTTTGGTTACCTCTTCAACTTTATCTTTTGCTGCTCTCCCTCTTAATTCTACTTCACTTACACTGATCTTTTTTTGTGGTTTTATAATATGCCAAACCTTAAGGCTTTGTGCTTATTGTTTCTTCTACCTGGAACATTCCTATGCCAGGTCTTCATGTGGCTGATTTCTATTTTATCAGTCATGTCTCAACTTTTTGTGTCAAATGTCAGCTTTTTTTAATGAGGCCTCCCCTGAGCACCCAATCCAGAGTAGCACTCAGACTTTTCTCTTTCACAGTATTCTATTTTATTTTCAACATAGCCTTTGTTTCTACTTGATATTTTCTTATGTTCACCTATTTGACTGCCTCCTAGAATATAAGCTCCATGGTGGCAGGTTGGTTGTTTTCTTTACCTTGGTATTCCAGGTCCTAGACTAGTTCCTGCCATAGAACAAGTACTCAATAAATATTTGTGGAATCGCTGGATAAATGAATCTCTTTAAATTTCATGTCTCTCAGTGGTAAAATAAAGGTTTTCATCTGAATGATATTCAGGGACTCCCCCATCAAAGGTAAACAATGGCAGACACCAGTTAAAGGCTGTAATGACTGATTTTATTCAATAACTACGGTGGTAGTGTTAGCGCAAGTTCGTGTGCCCGATACACAGTGAGGCCAAACACACCGAGACATCGGAGTTTGGAGCAGAGAAAGGTTTATTGCAGGGTCACGCAAGTAGACAGGTGGCTCAAGCCCTAAAAAGCCCCGAACTCCCAGAAGGGTTTCAGCAAAGCATTTTTAAAAGCCAGGTTGGGGGTAGGGTTCTCAGGGTATGTGATCAGCTCATGCACAATTCTCAGACTGGCTGGTGGTGAGGGAACGGTGGAGTCACAGGAGTTAACATTATCAGCCCTTAGGCTCCAGGAGGCCTGGGCCTATGTGCTCATGGTCATCAAGTAGTTAACATCTTCCATTTGGTGGGGGTTTTCACATCTGTAAAACAACTCAGGAAATGTGCATCAAATACTCTTACCTAGGTACTTCAGAGAGGAGCTAAAGCAGAGGATATGGGGGAAAGGGCTGTCCTGGGAAGGCCCCCATGGGGTCCTGCTTGGTTACAGTAGTAGATGGAGCTTGAGCTTGATTTCAGTTTGCCCAGAGGTGGCTGGTGTTTTAAAGGGAGAATGAGGGAGTTGGGGAGATGATAATGAGGGAGTAAAGGGGTCGAGCAGGGTTAGGGAATTCAAAAATCACAAACACCTGGTATGAGAGTTGGTCAAAGTTAGCTTGATTAGGGCTTTTGTGCCTGCTAACTGCAAGTTACAAGACTTCTACCCTCCCACAGAGTCTGATGATTACATATAAAAGGAATGGCTTTCAGGTCCTTGAGAAGGACACCCTGTCTTGTAGGAGATACATACACATCTCAGAGGGACAGAAGAAAGAGTTACAATTTTAAGTTTATGTTTGTTTTTAAAATTAATGGGGGAATTCCCTGGCAGACTCGTTGTTAGTACTTGGCGCTTTCACTGCGGTGGCCCAGGTTCGATTCCTGGTCGGGAATTAAGATCCTGCAAGCTGCGCAGCATGGCCAAAAAGAAAAAAAGGAGGTGAGGGACCTAGATCAGGTATTGGCTGGAACAAACAATAAATTCTTTTGGCAACCTTGAGTTTTCTAGACAGCAGTGAGGGAGGAGCAGGGTTGTGCTAGGGACGTGTCCTTAGGCTGATAGAAGCCATGCTGGAGTTTGGTCTGGTCTCTCAGTGCAGGTGTTTGGATATTCATGCTGAGAGTTTTTGCAGTTTTTCTATACCCCTCCTCCTTTTTAATGCCTTATCTTTCGAACTGCCAAAAAGAGAAGAATTACTGGTACTTCCATTGTGTATATGAATCTAAGATTAATATGTTAATGATCTCACTGAGATAAATTCTGTGTATTTGCTATGTAGGCATGTGAAACTACCTTTCTTATAAATATTGAGCTGATGTGAACTTTTAAATGCCCCCCCACGCCCCCTCCCCTTTATTTTCCATCCTCAACCTTGTTTTTCTCTGTGTAGAAGTTAGGAAGAATAGACACAGGGAGTTTTGGAGCGACAGCAGGCAGCCAGCCAAGAGGTCTCCCAGGCTGAATGGCATTCAGCCTTGCAGGCACGGGACATTTGATTTTGTGTGTATATTAGAAAGACTGTTCCTTAGGCACCATACAGGGGACGCAACAAATGTGACCGCTCATTAACTACATTTAGAGAGAGTCAAACTTAAAAAACCAGTATTACGGAATTATAACTTATGGTGATAAATATGAATGTTCTGGATATTGGAACATTCTCTAAAGAGGAATTGCATGCAAAACCAAATTATAATTATATATTGATACAAGGCTGCTTGGTTAGAATCAAGTTGGAACATGGGGAGTTAATGTGAATTACCAATCTGCTAGGGATCCCCTTGCTTTAAGGTCCCAAGAATAACTGTCTAGACAGTCTCTGATAAACAAAGCTAATTTCTGGTTCTCTAGGCAAACTGTGGCTCCTGGGTCAAATCTGGCCTGCTGCTTGTTTATGTATGGCTTGAAAACTAAGAATGGTTTTATGTATTTAAATGGTTGGGAGAATGGTTGACATGAAAATTATATGAAATTCAAATTTCCTTGTAAAGTGGTATTGTAATACAGTGAAGCTCACTTGTTTATGTATTTTCTGTGACTGCTTTTGCACTATAACAGCAGAGTTGAATAGTTGAAAAAGAGGCCATATGGTCACAAAGCCTAAATTATTTCCTGTTTGTCACTTAGAAAAAGTTTGCTGACTCTTGGTGAGATTATATAGTCCTGCATAAGAATTATTGTAAGTGTCATTTAGAGTACTTTTTTTATTTGCAGGTTTTATTTGCAGTATTTACTTTGTGGTAACAATAGGTTAGGGCTATTTGGACAAATCTAATTAATGTGCCTTTGGTGGGGGGGGGGAGTACCTCAAATGGCACAGTAGTATGTCTACATTGCCCTTAAAGAAACAGAAAATGAATAGCATGTTTATCTCTGAATATCAGCACAACAGAGGTTTTACACCCTAAGCATTGTAAATGAAGGTCAGTAAATTGAAGCTAAGTACTGAGGAAGCAGAGGCTTATATCTTAATTATCTTTGTATCTATCTCTCTTTCTCTTTCCTCCCCTTTCACACAGTAAATGATAATCAACAGTTGTTCAGCTGTATTTGGTGTCTGACGCCGTGAGCTGTTGGCCATGCTTTGGAGCTGTGTCATTCTCAGCCCCTTTGGTGAAACTGAACTTCCCCACACTCAGCTTTAGCCTATATCTTCTTCTAGGGGTGTGGTATACAGTAGAGCACTCAAGAAATGCTTCATCCAAGTCATAACCTTGGCTCTGTGTTGTTGGCTGTCCCTCTGATATTTTTAAATTGAGATATTATTCACATACCATGAAATTCAGTCTTTAAAAATATGCAATTCAGGGTTTTTAAGCATATTCACAAGGATGTGCGCTATCTTAACTGTAGAACACTATCATAATTGTAGAGCATTTTTGTTACTCTGAAACGAAGTCTGCTCATAGCCACCACTGTCTGTTCCTCCCTCTGCTTACCCACTAGCAACTGCTAATGAATTTTGTCTATATGGATTTGACTCCTGTGGAAATTCCATATACAAACTTTCATAAATTTGTGACCTTTTATGTCTGGTTTCTTTCACATAGCATCGTGTTTTGATGTTCATCCGTGCTGTACAATATATCACTACTTCATTCCTTTTCATGGATGCATAAAATCCCATTGTATTTATATTCCACGTATTATTTTATTCATTCATCAGTTGATGGAAATTTGGGTTGTTCCCACCTTTTGGCTATTGTACTGTGATGAACGTTTGTACAGTATATGTTTTCATTTTTTGGATGTACATACCGAAGAGTGGAATTGCTAAGTCATGTGGTAACTCGGTATTAACATTTTGAGGAATTGCTAAACTTTTTTTTACAAAGCAGCTGCACCATTTTACATTCCCATCATTTGCTATTCTTTTTTTAAAAAAAATTAATTTATTTATTTTTGGCTGTGTTGGGTCTCCGTTGCTGCGCGGGCTTTCTCTAGTTGGCGGCGAGCAGGGGCTACTCTTCGTTGCAGTGCGCAGGCGTCTCATTGCAGTGGCTTCTCTTGTTGCAGAGCATGGGCTCTAGGCACGTGGGCTTCAGTAGTTGTGGCGCGTGGGCTCAGTAGTTGTGGCGCGTGGGCTCTAGAGCGCAGGCTCAGTAGTTGTGGCGCACAGGCTTAGTTGCTCCACAACATGTGGGATCTTCCCAGACCAGGGCTTGGACCCATGTCCCTTGCATTGGCAGGCGGTTTCTCAACCACTGCGCCACCAGGGAAGCCCCTATCCTTCTTTTGATTACAGCTATCCTAACAGGTATGAAGTAGTATTTCATTGTGGTTTTGATTTGCATTTCCCTAATGACTAAGGACATTGACTATCTTTTCCTGTGCTTATTGGCCATTTATATATATTCTTTGGCAAAGTGTCTATTCACATTTTGACCTTTAGGTTTTGATATAATCATTTGAGGTCTTCCTTGTATAGTATTCCAGAAATTCCCCTTATTCTGTATATCTCATTTTTTTTTCTCTACAAAATGTAGTGCTATCAGTCAGAGGAAGTATGGTATTCCAGAGAATGGAGAGCTCATTCTTCCTTTTTGCCTTTGAAGATCCCCCATGATATAGTTCCTGGCCATACTGCATTCTATCCTGACTTGGTTAAAAAAAAAAAAAAGATGACACCAGTACAGGAGAGGAAAAGGGTAGCCCTCCCAGGAGGGCCAGCCTGGTCTTATTCCTAGGTTGAGGTGGTTATATAAGCAGTTTCACTTGCCTGTTTGTTTTTCTCCTGCCAGCGTTTCTAGCTAATTGCCCAAGCTCCCAGATAATTTTGTGCCTTGTATTGGTTCTTCTCCCTTGGCCTTCATTGTACTCTTTGTTCCTTGGATTGGAAAAAGAGCATGAAGTTTCTAGGCACTTTATATCATTTTTTATGCCTATTTCACAACCTTTAAGGTCAGTATTATTACTGCTCCCCTTTTGTTGCTGAAGAAACTGGCTCACAGAGGTCATAAAGCCCATCGTGCATCTCCTGATAAGTGGAATGGTTATCCAAATCTTCTTTCCTCATCCTGTTAAAGTGTCTCTGGTTTGCTTGCAATGCTTGTATGAGAAGAGAAGCCTAGAAATTTAAGTTAATGCCACATTATAGAAGGTCTCAAATGCCAAGCAGTGGAATCTTTACCCATAATTAGGGGGACTTTGAGTTGGAGAGTTACTTGAATAAAAATGTGCCTACAATTTGGCATGTTTTTTTTAGCTTGCTTCTATTGTAGGCATAGAGATGAATAAACTATTGTCCTTGCCCTTGAGGAATTTCTAGGCTATTTGGAGAGATGGAATCAGATAATTACTTGCATTTGGGAAAATGTGCCACAAAAATGTATATAAAATTCTTGAGAGCAGAGGAGAAAGCTGCAGGGATCACTGCTTACCTTAAATTCAATCATCAGACAGTAGTAAACATTTCTGGTATATTTAAGTAGTAGGCATTTCAGGGTGGGATTGGATTCAGTTGTGTTTGGTATAAACTTTTTCCTTTATATATTAACAAAACAGTTAACATAATTATACAACAAAACTACCAATGTAAATTTAAATTGCTTTTACATAAAAGACTTTAACTTTCTCTGACAGATATGTCAAGAGTTTAACAGCACCTGGGCATGGGAGATGGAGAAGAAAGGCTATCTTGAAATGAGTGTTGAATGCAAGTTAGCACTCTTAAAGGTAATAAATTTATTACTTGTTACAGTTATTTTAATTAAAAAATTCACTTTTGACTCCTTCTGGTTGAATTGGGAAATAACTAGAAAGTAGACTTTTGGTGGGGGTCTCACGCCTGCGGCATGTGGGATCTTAGTTCCCCGACCAGGGATCGAACCTGCACCCCCTGCAGTGGAAGCACCGAGTCTTAACCACTGGACCACCAGGGAAGTGCCCAAGTAGACATTTTTACTGTTAGTGGAAAAGGACAATAGATTTTTCTTTTTCTTGTTTATTTTTTGGTGATAAAACTGTTCTTTAAATTACTGGTTTTGGTTGTTTTTCAATATACAAGTATATCTAGGTTTAATGATCTCTGCTTGTAGGGACAATAGTAGAATGGGTAAACCCCACATTCATTTTATGCATTATTTGCAGCCTTCACAATCATTGTTAACAAATATGGTAAACTGTGGTTAATCTTTTACTGATTTACTAAATTAGTAATTTGATCATTAGTTTTCCAGATGACTAGGGGCATGCCAGTGTGTACTTAATAAAAGTCTCACATAACCAAACCTACTTAATTAAAATAGGTCTTCTCAAAGTATAGATTTATTTTCAAGTTTGAGTTCCCCGTTTTCTCCTTGCTTGCTTCAGAGTGTTGGCCCTAATTATTAGCAATGTGGTCAGCATAATGAAGGGGAAAACTACCTTTATAGAAGAGAGTCTACGGGTGTAGACACCACAGGCAAAGGCAAAGAGGCTGTGATAGGAACGTCATGTATTTTCTGCCTGGGCAGATAGGTTCAGGGAAGAAATCTGACTTTATACACTAATCATACACAAAAATTTTAATAAAAAATTAAAGTTCTTCCAATTTGGTGATGTCAGTATTTTTTTTTAAAGAGAATTCCGCAGAGGCAGTTATCAATAAGACTGCCTTCCTTAAAAACTGTATATGCCTCAAGCTTTCAAAAATAGATAGCCATTTCAAGAATAAAGTTCATCTAAAAGCTTTAAGAGAGAAGGAGTGATTGAAAATTTTATACCATGAACAAATTTGGGAAACTTTAATACAAACAGACTCATCGCTTTAAAATATAACATCACTTTTGTGTCATTGGTTGGGTTAAACCTATAAATTTCTGTAATACAAAAATTAAATGTTAACTTAGAAATTTATGTTTTAAAGTTGGTTACTGAAAAATAAGTGTACAAAAGGGGAGAGAGGAAAGTGAAAGATGGATAAAACTACACGTATTCTTTCTCCTGTCGCCAAATCTGTTCCTTGGTTGAACATATCACATTTATTTTGATGGAGAAACATTTATGGGGTATTTTAAACCATGTTATGACTATTTTCCAGTACCTCTGTGAGTGTCAGTTTGATGACAATCTCAAATTCAAGAATATTATCAATGAGGAGGATGCCGATACCATGCGTCTCCAGCCAATTGGCCGTGACAAAGATGGCCTCATGTACTGGTACCAGTTGGATCAAGATCACAATGTCAGAATGTATATAGAAGAACAAGATGATCAAGATGGCTCTTCATGGAAATGCATCGTCAGGTATCTTTTATTGGAATTTTTTTAATGTTTATTTGCATGTCTCTTACTTATATCTCTTCTCTACTGGAATATAATCTCTAAAACTGGGTGATCCTTTTCTTTTTATGGGGTTGGGAATTTCCAGGACCTAGCCTAGTGCCCAGCCTAATACCCATAGCAGGCACTCAATTATTTGTCAAATAAATAAATATGTTTAGCAGTGTGGTCCATATCAGGACAAATACCTTGTACTTTGGAAAGCTGGAATCTGAAAAATAATGATGCATAGGTAATATGCACACAGAAACTCACCGTTAGAAAGAAATGTAAGAAAAACATTATATATATATATTTTGGCTGTGCTGCACAGCTTCGGGATCTTAGTTCCCGGACCAGGGATCAAACCCATGCCCTCGGCAGTGAAAGCCCAGCGTCCTAACCATTGGACTGCCAAGAAATTCCCAGAAAAACATTACTTGATTTTTATTTAGCTATATAGTTTTCTGTTAGGCATTATTTGTTTATTACTCATGAATGTGGCTAATTCATCTGACACTTTACTATATTTTCAGTTTTTCCTGTGCATACATTTCTTTACTGAGGTCTGAAGAAATCTGAGGAACGTTCTACTTTTTTTGCCCTAATCTTTTTTTTTTTTCTATTCTTAATTTCTTTCATTTATTTATTTATTTATTTTACTTATTTATTTTTGGCTGCATTGGGTGTTAACTGCTGCATGCAGGCTTTCTCTAGTTGTGGCTAGCAGGGGCTACTCTTTGTTGTGGTGCACGGGCTTCTCATTGCAGTGGCTTCTCTTGCTGCAGAGCACAGGCTCTAGGCGCGCAGGCTTCTGTAGTTGTGGCTCGCGGGCTCTAGAGCACAGGCTCAGTAGTTGTGGCGCAAAGGCTTAGTTGCTGTGCGGCATGTGGGATCTTCCCAGACCAGGGATCGAACCCATGTTCCCTGCATTGGCAGGTGGATTCTTAACCACTGTGCCACCAGGGAAGTCCTTCTATTCTTAATTTATTTTTTTTTTCTTTAACATCTTTGTTGAAGTATAATTGCTTTACAATGTTGTGTTAGTTTCTGCTGTATAACAAAGTGAACCAGCTATATGTATACATATATCCCCATATCCCCTCCCTCTTGCGTCTTCCTCCCATCCTCCCTATCCCACCCCTCTAGGTAGTCACAAAGCACCGAGCTGATCTCCCTGTGCTATACAGCTGCTTCCCACTAGCTATCTGTTTTACATTTGGTAGTATATATATGTCAGTGCTACTCTCTCACCTCGTCCCAGCTTCCCGTCCCTGCCCCATGTCCTCAAGTCCATTCTCTACGTCTGCGTCTTTATTCCTGTCCTGCCCCTAGGTTCTTCAGAAGCCTTTTTTTTTTAAGATTCCGTATATATGTGTTAGCATACGGTATTTGTTTTTCTCTTTCTGACTTACTTCACTCTGTATGACAGACTCTAGGTCCATCCACCTCACTACAAATAACTCAATTTCATTTCTTTTTATGGCTGAGTAATATTCCATTGTATATATGTACCACATCTTCTTTATCCATTCATCTGTCGATGGACATTTAGGTTGCTTCCATGTCCTGGCTATTGTAAATAGTGCTGCAGTGAACACTGGGGTACATGACTCTTTTTGAATTATGGTTTTCTCAGGGTATACGCCCAGTAGTGGGATTGCTGGGTCATATGGTAGTTCTACTTTTAGTTTTTTAAGGAATCTCCATACAGTTCTCCAGTGGCTCTATCAGTTTACATTCCCACCAACAACACAGGAGGGTTCTCTTTTCTCCACACCCTCTCCAGCATTTATTATTTGTAGATTTTTTGATGATGGCCATTCTGACCAGTGTGAGGTGATACCTCATTGTGGTTTTGATTTCCATTTCTCTAATGATTCCTGATGTTGAGGATACTTTCATTTGTTTGTGGGCAGTCTGTATATCTTCTTTGGAGAAATGTCTATTTAGGTCTTCCGCCTGTTTTGGGACTGGGTTTTTTGATTTTGATATTGAGCTGCTTGTGTATTTTGGAGATTAATCCTTTGTCACTTGCTTCGTTTGCAAATATTTTCTCCCATTCTGAGGGATGTCTTTTCATCTTCTTTATGTTTTCCTTTGCTGTGCAAAAGATTTTAAGGTTCATTAGGTCCCATTTGTTTATTTTTGTTTTTATTTCCGTTACTTTAGGACGTGGGTCAAAAAGGATCTTGCTGTGATTTATGTCATAGAGTGTTCTGCCTATGTTTTCGTCTAAGAGTTTTATACTATCTGGCATTACATTTAGGTCTTTAATCCATTTTGAGTTTATTTTTGTGTATGGTGTTAGGAAGAATTCTAATTTCATTCTTTTACATGTAGCTGTCCAGTTTTCCCAGCACCACTTATTGAAGAGGCTGTCTCTTCTCCATTGGCTATTCTTGCCTCCTTTGTCAACGATAAGGTGCCCATGTATGTGTGGGTTTATCTCTGGGCTTTCTATCTTGTTCCATTGATCTATATTTCTGTTTTTGTGCCAGTACCATACTGTCTTGATTACTGTAGCTGTGTAGTATAGTCTGAAGTCAGGGAGTCTGATTCCTCCAGCTCCATTTTTCTTTCTCAAGATTGCTTTGGCTATTCAGGATCTTTTGTGTCTCCATACAAATTTTAAGATTTTTTGTTCTACTTCTGTGAAAAATGCCATTGGTAGTTTGATAGGGATTGCATTGAATCTGTAGATTATTTGGGTAGTATAGTCATTTTTGCCATGTTGATTCTTCCAGTCCAAGAACATGGTATATCTCTCCATCTGTTTGTATCATCTTTAATTTCTTTCATCAGTGTCTTAAGTTTTCTGCATACAGGTCTTTTGTCTTCTTGGGTAGATTTATTCCTAGGTATTTTATTCTTTTTGTTGCAGTAAATGGGAGCATTGCCTTAATACCTCTTTCAGATTTTTCATTGTTAGTGTATAGGAATGCAAGAGATTTCTGTGCATTAATTTTGTACCCTGCTACTTTACCAAATTCATTGATTAGCTTTAGTAGTTTTCTGGTAGCATCTTTAGGATTCTCTGTGTTTAATATCATGTCATTTGCAAACAGTGACAGCTTTACTTCGTCTTTTCCAATTTGGATTCCTTTTATTTCTTTTTCTTCTCTGATTGCCGTGGCTAAAACTTCCAAAACTATGTTGAATAGTAGTGGTGAGAGTGGACAACCTTGTCTTGTTCCTGATCTTAGAGGAAATGGTTTCAGTTTTTCACCACTGAGAACGATGTTGGCTGTGGGTTTGTCATATATGGCCCTTATTATGTTGAGGTAGGTTCCCTCTATGCCTACTTTCTGGAGAGTTTTTATCATAAATGGGTGTTGAATTTTGTCAAAAGCTTTTTCTGCATCTATTGAGATTATCATATGGTTTATCTCCTTCAATTTGTTAATAAGGTGTATCCCATTGATTGATTTGCATATATTGAAGAATCCTTGCATTCCTGGGATAAACCCCACTTGATCTTCATGTACCATCCTTTTAATGTGCTGTTGGATTCTGTTTGCTAATGTTTTGTTGAGGATTTCTGCATCTATGTTCATCAGTGATATTGTCCTGTAGTTTTCTTTTTGTGTGACATCTTTGTCTGGTTTGGGTATCAGGGTGATGGTGGCCTCGTAGAATGAGTTTGGGAGTGTTCCTCCCTCTGCTGTATTTTAGAAGACTTTGAGAAGGATAGGTGTTAGCTCTTCTCTAAATGTTTGATAGAATTCGCCTGTGAAGCCATCTGGTTCTGGACTTTTGTTTGTTGGAAGATTTTTAGTCACAGTTTGAACTTCAGTGCTTGTGATTGGTCTGTTCATATTTTCTGTTTCTTCCTGGTTCACTCTTGGTACGTTGTACTTTTCTAAGCATTTGTCCATTTCTTTGAGGTTGTCCATTTTATTGGCATAGTGTTGCTTGTAGTAGTCTCTCATGATCCTTTGTATTTCTGCAGTGTCAGTTGTTACTTCTCCATTTTCTTTTCTAATTCTGTTGATGTGAGTCTTCTCTCTATTTTTCTTGATGAGTCTGGCTAATGGTTTATCAATTTTGTTCATCTCCTCAAAGAACCAGCTTTTACTTTTATTGATCTTTGCTAGTGTCTCCTTCATTTCTTTTTTATTTATTTCTGATCTGATCTTTATGATTTCTTTCCTTCTGCTAACTTTGGGGTTTTTTTGTTCTTCTTTCTCTAATTGCTTTAGGTTTAAGGTTAGGTTGTTTATTTGAGATGTTTCTTGTTTCTTGAGGTAGCATTGTATTGCTATAAACTTCCCTCTTAGAACTGCTTTTGCTGCATCCCATAGGTTTTGGGTTGTCGTATTTTCATTGTCATTTATTTTTAGGTAGTTTTTTATTTCCTCTTGTATTTCTTCTGTGATCTCTTGGTTATTTCATCATGTATTCTTTAGCCTCCATGTGTTTGTATTTTTTACAGTTTTTTTTTTCTGTAATTGATATCTAGTCTCATAGTGTTGTGGTCGGAAAAGATGCTTGATACGATTTCAATTTTCTTAAATTTACTGAGGCTTGATTTGTGACCCCAGGTATGATCTGTCCTGGGGAATGTTCCGTGTGCACTTGAGAATGTACTGTATTCTGTTGTATTTGGATGGAATGTCCTATAAATATCAGTTAAGTCCATCTTTAACTGATAAAGATGGACTTAACTGATATTAAAGCTTGTGTTTCCTTATTTATTTTCATTTTGGATGATCTGTCCGTTGGTGAAAGTGGGGTGTTAAAGTCCCATACTATGATTGTATTACTGTCGATTCCCCTTTTATGGCAGTTAGCATTTACCTTATGTTTTGAGGTGGTCCTATGTTGGGTGCATAAATATTTACAATTGTTTTATCTTCTTGGATTGATCCCTTGATCATTATGTAGTGTCCTTCTTTGTCTCTTGTAATAGTCTTTTATTTTGAAGTCTATTTTGTCTGATATAAGAATAGCTACTCCAGCTTTCTTTTGATTTCCGTTTGCATGGAATAACTTTTTCTATCCCCTCACTTTCAGTCTGTATGTGTCCCTAGGTCTGAAGTGGGTCTCTTGTAGATAGCATCTATACAGGTCTTGTTTTTGTATCCATCCAGACAGTGTATGTCTTTTGGTTGGAGCATTTAATACATTTACATTTAAGGTAATTACCGATACGTATGTTCCTATTACCATTTTAATTGTTTTGGGTTTGTTTTTGTAGGTCTTTTCCTTCTCTTGTGTTTCCTGTCTAGGAAAGTTCCTTTAGCATTTGTTGTAAAGTGGGTTTGGTGGTGCTGAATTCTCTTAAGTTTTGCTTGTGTGTAAAGGTTTTAATTTCTCTGTTGAATCTGCATGAGATCCTTGCTGGGTTGAGTAATCTTGGTTGTAGTTTTTTCCCTTTCCTCACTTTAAATATGTCCTGCTACTCCCTTCTGGCTTGCAGAGTTTCTGCTGAAAGATCAGCTGTTAACCTTATGGGAATTCCCTTGTAGGTTTTTGTTGCTTTTCCCTTGCTACTTTAAATATGTTTTCTTTGTTTTTAATTTTTGATAGTTTGATTAATGTGTGTCTTGGCATGTTTATCCTAGGGTTTATCCTGAATGGGACTCTCTGCACTTCCTGGACCTTCCTGGGCTTGATTGACTAGTTTTCGACTATAATCTCTTCAAATATTTTCTCAGAACCTTTCTTTTTCTCTTCTTCTTCTGGGACCCCTATCATTTGAATGTAGGTGCATTTAATATTGTCCCAGAGGTCTCTGAGACTGTCCTCAATTCTTTTCATTCTTTTTTGTTTATTCTGCTCTGCGGCAGTTATTTCCACTATTCTATCTTCCAGGTCACTTACCTGTTCTTCTGCCTCAGTTATTCTGCTGTTGATTTCTTCTAGAGTATTTGTAATTTCATTTATTGTGTTGTTTATCATTGTTTGTTTTCTCTTTAGTTCTTCTAGATCCTTGTTAAATGTTTCTTGTGTTTTCTCCATTCTATTCCTGAGATTTTGGATCATCTTTACTATCATTACTCTGAATCCATTTTCAGGTAGACTTCCTATTTTCTCTTCATTTCTTTGGTCTGGTGTGTTTTTACCTTGCTCCTTCATCTGCTGCATATTTCTCTGTCCTCTCATTTTTTTTAACTTACTGTGTTTGGGGTCTACTTTTCGCAGGCTGCAGGTTCATGGTTCCTCTTATTTCTGGTGTCTACCCCCAGTGGGTTAGATTGGTTCAGTGGCTTGTGTAGGCTTTCTTGCAGGGGGACTGGTGCCTGTGTTCTGGTGGATGAGGCTGGATCTTGTCCTTCTGGTGGGCAGGGCCTTATCTGGTGGTGTATTTTGGGGTGTCTGTGAACTTAGTATGACTTTAGGCAGCCTCTCCGCTAATGTGTGGTGTTGTGTTCCTGTCTTGTTAGTTGTTCGGCATGGGGCATCCAGCACTGGAGCCTGCTGGCCGTTGGGTGGAGCTTGGTCTTAGTGTTGAGATGGAGATCTCTGGGAGAGCTCTCGCTGATTAATATTACATGGGGCCAGGAGGTCTCTGGTGGTCCAACATCATGGACTCTTTGCCCTAAATCTTTTTGAAAAAACCTTGATTTCTTACATTTGTATTGACAAATATATTTGAATGGAAACATTTAATGTAAAACCTTAAAATAAAACTTTCTTTTAAATTGATAAGTGACTGGGACTGTTATTCAGAATCTTTGTGTCTCAAATTTTCTGTTTTTGGAAATTAATTATTTAGAATTTATTCTTTTAATTCTCACAATTTATATTAAGTTTGAAAATATCAGGGGATTTATAGCTACAGTAGGGATAACTAATAGATATATATCCACTGGCTTACGAAAAACTTTTAACTGTAACTCATCTTTGTTTTTGCTCAGATTTAGCAGATTTTTGTTAGTGGTCATTTATTAATGTTTCGAAGAGATGATTCATAGAAATTCATAATAATTGTTTGGGTCAGGGAAGCTCAACTTTCATGCCCTAAGGATAAACATTAAATGAGCTGTTGGGGGATTGTTTTATAATCATCCTTTCCTCATATTATGATATGGTTTTCCATGTAGTTAATTTACTAAATTAAGATCAACAAAATGTTCCTGAAATAAAATATACTCACCATCTTTCCCTATGAGTACATACATTAAATGAGGTTCTGTTCATTCTGTTTTACCACCACTTCTAATTCCTATATCAAGCTTGCATAGTTGTTTAAGACATATTGTCTTCTGCTTTGTAGATGAAGAACATATGACAGAGAAAAATTATTATGGTTATTATTAATCAGTCATACACGCTTAAAACAACTTCTAGTTTACACTGTTTTAAGTAGATTATACCCCAATGCATGATGTGAGAGAAAGAGCATAGATTTTATAGTTAATAACTGTTTGAATCTGGGTTCCTCTGCTTATCATCTGTAGGCAGGTTACTTAATTTCTCTGATACTCTTTCCTAAAATGAAGATGATAATACTTCTGTGTTAAGTTGTTCTGAGAACTATAAGAGAAATCATACTAGGGCCATAGTACATGCTTGATAAAAATTTGTTCCTTTTCTCCCAGTTAAACTATTGTCTTTTCTTAATTAATTAATTTAATTTAACAAGTAACAACTAACAATAATTAATTAATTTAATTTAATTAATTTACTTTAACAACTTCTATCCCCAAAGATTGAAACTTAGTTTCTTCATAAAAGAAATATTTATCAGCAGGAAGAGAAAAGGGCAAATTTGCCGGGCAACTTTTCCCAAATATGCAGTAATGTTTGGGATCATTAATAAAACATTGGGTTTTTGACTCTGATTTCAGGTAATTAAAGCCAAATTCTAAACACCTGATTGTCACACTAATGTTCCTTTATTTCATTAAACTAATAGATTTCTATCACATGCTTACTTGTGTAATTGGCACTGTGCTGAGCAATGGGGGATATGGTAGTGAATAGAACAGCTCTGACATCTCTAGATGAGCTTCATGCACCTGTGGAATCCTTTATATTTTAAGTAGTAGCTCTTAGTTGTAATTAATGTGTGTATTTTCTGGGTAAGTACCATAGTTTCGATAGATTCTCAATGTGTCCTGTGACACGAGGGTATTTCAGTTAGCTTTAACTTGACATACTAGTACTGTTTTGGACAAATGTAGTGAACCGTTTTATCCATACAGGTCTCTCATTTTTTGAAGGTTGAATGCAAAAGCATTATGTTGTTATTCTTTCCTTTCCTGAAAGTTGAAATCTTAGTTGTCTTTAAAATACATTAGGTACCCAAAATAATGTAGGGTATCATTTCATTTTGCACTGATGAGATTCTTCCTGGAGTATAGTATTTAGATTGGGATGCCAAACTCTAAGAAGAATGTTAATATAGTATAATGAGTTATTTATGAGGAGAACCACAAAGAAGATGATTTAATGAAATGAAAATACTTTATCTAGCAGAAATTTAGGGGAGATATAACTGTCTGTATACATTTAAAGAATTGACTTGTGTAAGAGTATTTCTTTCATGGGCTGAGCCAGCATCAGTGGATACAAATTATGGGGTAGTAGAACTGAGCTTATAGAAGTGAGAACATTTGCTCTTCCTATATTGCAGAGAAATAATTATCTTAAGGCTGACAGATACTGTTAAAAACATTTTCTAAACTTGCAGGTTTATGTTAAGTAGAGTTTATGAGGAGGCAGTCATCTTTTTAGCAAGAAATACCTTTAGAAATTGAGGTAGTAAGTTAAGAGAAGTAAAGCAAATAGAATTTTGACTTTTTAATTTAATAGATTGCACTTGGGTGTTTTTCTTTACTAGTGAATATTATTTTTTACTAGTGAAATAAAAAGCCTACTTCTCTTGTTTAAAGCTGTTTGTTTAAAGTAAAACTTAGTTTCTCGGAAATTTTGGTGTTGGAAACACGTTTCTGCCTAATCACTAAAAGAAAACAATGTAACAAAAATTATCTAGTATTTAGAATTCTATTTTTTTAAGCTCTAACTCTTCTTAATGATTGATAAATGTATAAATTAACTGAACTTTGCAATGTAAAAATCAAATGGAATATTTCTTGAAAAAATAGGAATACATCAAAAAAGAGAGGATTTTATATATTTGATCGTCTGAAAATCGAATACCTAGAAACATACGGTGTCTGCTCTCAGACCACGATGAAGTTAAACTAGAAATCAATAACAGAAAGATAACTGTAAAATCTCCGGATAGTTGGACATTAAACAGTACACTTCTAGATAACACATGGGTCAAAAAAAATCTCGAGGATATTTTAAAATATTTTGAATTAAATGAAAATAAGCACGCAAATTACCAAAATTTGCAGTTGAAAGTTTGCAGCGAAAACAGTGGTTAGAGGGAAATTTATAGTACTGAATATATATGTATAAAGCAAATGCTAGTTCTTTGAAAAGATCAATAAAATTTATGAGCCTCTAGCCAGGCTAAGAAAACAAAGAAAGGTGACACAGATTACTAATATCAGAAATGAAAAAGAGGACATCACTGTATATCCCATGGACATTAAAAGGATAATAAAGGAATGCTGTAAATAACTCGATTCCCACAGATTTGATAACCTAGATGAAATGGACCAATTACTTGAAAGGGACAATCTGCTAAGTCTCACAACAGAAGAATAGATAATATGCACAAGTCTCTATGAAAGAAATTGGATTGATAATTAACCTTCTAAAACGGAACACCAGGCTCAGATGGGTTCAGTAGTGAATTCTACCAAACATTTACGGAGGAAATTATACCAATTTTCTTCAGTCTTTTTCAGAAGATAGAAGGAGAGAGAATAATTCCTAACTAATTATATGAGGCCAGCATTACCTTAATACGCAAACCAGACAAAGATATTATAAAAAAAGAAAATTATAGGCCAATATCTCTCATGAACATAAAGACAAATTTTCAAAAAATATTAGCAAATTAAATCCAACAATGCATAAAAAGTATAATACACCATGACCAAGTGGGATTTATCCCGGGTATACAAGGCTGGTTCAATATTTGAAAACGAGTTTTCACACATCACCAGGTTAAAGAAGAAAATATCACATGATCATGTCAATACATACAGAAAAATCATTTGATAAAATTCAACACCCTTACATGATTAAAACTCTCAGTAAAGTAGGAAGAGATGGAAACTTCCTTGATTAAAAATATATATATATTGGGAATTCCCTGGCCGTCCAGTGGTTAGGACTCTGCAGTTCCACTGCTGGGGCCCCAGGTTCCATCCCTGGATGGGGAACTAAGATCCCACGAGCCATGCAACGCGGCCAAAAAAAACCCAAAAAACAAACTGATTCGCTATGGAGGCAGAGAATAAATCCTATACAAAATTGGAGGATTTCCAGTACTTGGCTTTCAACAAAAGTGAAGGAGCATCTAATAGATTTGTTAGCTGAGTATTTAATTAAAAATTATTTTTTTAAAAATCTACAAAAACTTACACGTAACATCTATTTAATGAGGAGAAACTTGAAGTTTTTCCCACTAAGATCAGGAACAATGCAAGGGTATCTGCTCTCTTCATTCCTTTTCAACATCATACTGGAAGTTCTAAGTAATGCAGTAAGATAAGAAAAGGAAATAAGAGATACACAGATTGAGAAGGGAGAAATAAAACTGTCGTTTTTTGCCAATGACATCATTTTCTATGTAGAAAAGCTGAAAGAATCAACCAAAAAATCTCCTGGAACTAATTCGTGATTATAGCAGTGTTGCAGGATAAAATGTTAATACACAAATGTCAATCACTTTCTTATATGCCATCAGTGAATGTGCAGAATCTGAATTTAAAAACATAGTAGTACCTTTACTTTAGCTCCCCTAAAACTGAAATACCTAGGTATAAATCTAACGAAATATGAAAAAATGTATATGAGGAAAACAAAACTAATGAAAGAAAGAAGAATCAATAAATGGAGAGATATTCCATGTTCATGGACAAGAACACTTACTATTGTCAAGATGTCACTTCTTCCCAACTTAATCTGTAGATTTCACTGCAATCCCAATCAAAATCCCAGCAACTTATTTGTGGATATCAACAAACTGGCTCTAAAATTTATAAGCAAAAGACCTAGAATACACAGTGTTGTAAAAGAACAAAGTTGAAGTACTGACAGTACCTGAGTCCATGACTTACTATAAAACTATCATAATGAAGAGAGTGTGGTATTGGCAAGAGAATAGACAAGTATATCAGTGGGACAGAATAAAGAGCACTGAAATAGACACACATAAATATAGTTAACTTGTGTATGACAAAGGAGCAAAGGCAATACAGTGGAGAAAAGATAGTCTTTACAAATGGTGCTGGCACAACTGGACATTCACATGCAAAAAATTGAATCTAGACACAGACCTTTACAACCTTTACAAAAATTAACTCAAAATGAATCACAGACCTACATGTAAAATGCAAAACTATAAAACTCCAAGAAGATAACATAGAAGAAAATCTAGATTACCTCAGGTTTGATGATAACTTTTTTGATGCAATACCAAAGGTGCAATCCATGAAAGAAAGAATTGATATTCTGGACTTTGTTAAAATTTTAAAATTTCTGCTCTGTGAAAGACAGTGTCAACATAAAGCAAATATAAGCCACAGAATGGCAGAAAGTAATTTATAAAAGACATATCTGATAGAGGACTGTTATTCAAAATATACAAAAAACTCTTCAAGTCCAACAGTAAGAAAACAAACAACCTGATTTATAATGGGCCAAAGACCTTATCAGACAGATGGCAAATCATTACAGGAAAAGATGTACCATGTCCTATTTCATCAGGGAAATGTAAATTAAGACAACAGTGAGGTATTACTAGACACCTATTACAGTGGCCAGAATCAAGAACACTGATAACACCAAATGCTGGTGAGAATGTGGAGCAATAGGAACTTTGATTCATCGCTGATGGGAATGCAAAATGGCACAGCCACTTTGGAAGACAGTTTGCTGGCTTCTTACAAAACTAAACATTACCATATGATCCAGCAATCGTCTTCCTCGGTATTTGCCCAAAGAAGTTGAAGACTTACATCTATACAAAAACCTGCACATGAATGTTTATAGCACCTTTACTCAAAACTTGGCAAAACTTGAGAGCAACTAAGAATGTCCTTCAGTAGGTGAATGGATAAACTGAGGTGTATCCAGACAATGGTATATTGTCTAAAACAAAACAAATGAGCTGTCAAGCCACGAACAGACACGGAGGTTAAATCATATTAATAAAAGAAAGAAGGCAGTCTGAAATTAACTGTATGATTTCAACTATATGACATTCTGGAAGACATAGAACTATGGAGAAAGTAAAAAGAACAGTGGTTGTCAGGGTTTAGAGAGGAATGAGGGATGAATCGGTGAAGCACAGAGAATTTTTTTTTAAATTAATTTATTTATTTACTTTTGGCAGTGTTGGGTCTTCGTTTCTGTGCGAGGGCTTTCTCTAGTTGTGGCAAGCAGGGGCCACTCTTCATCGCGGTGCGCGGGCCTCTCACTATCGCGGCTTCTCCTGTTGCGGAGCACAGGCTCCAGACGCGCAGGCTCAGTAATCGTGGCTCACGGGCCCAGCTGCTCCGCGGCATGTGGGATCTTCCCAGACCAGGGCTCGAACCCGTGTCCCCTGCATTGGCAGGCAGACTATCAACCACTGCGCCACCAGGGAAGCCCCACAGAGAATTTTTAGAGCAGTAAAACTACTCTGTCTGATACTATTGTAATGATGGGTGAGTGTTGGTATATATATGTCCAGACTCGTAGAATGTACCACACTAAGGGTAACCGTAATGTGAACTATGGACTCTGGGTGGTAGTTATGTGTCAGGATAGGTTCATCAATTCTAACAAACATACTTTTAAGAATGGAGGAAACTGTGCAATGGCATGGAATACATGTGAAATCTCTGTACCTTCTCAATTTTGCTTAGACCCTAAAACTGCTCTTAAAAAATTAAGTTCTTAAGTTTTTTTAAAATTTAATGCTATAACATCATATAACATTTAAAACTTCTGCAATTTCCATTTCTGTTTGTGTAAAATTTATTATATAAGTATATATGAGATGGATAGATAGGAAGTGGTTAACTGAAATATAATTGTATTTTAAGTTTGAACAATTAGATTTAGTAAGTTACTTACAAAATAGTAAAAATCGTTCAAGTTTCATTGAACCAACATTGGCAATGAAATTACCAACATTTGAACATTTTAACCTAGAAAACAGGCAGTTATGTATGGCTTAACCAAGTATTATATTTCAAAAACAAAAATGTTTGAGCTCTAGCTAGTGTCCCACTCATTTCAACTAATGTTCAAAACATAATTGATGTGAAATAATAGTATTTGTTATAGTTATTTCATCACTACTTTAGTCCTCAATGAAAGAGGATAAAGTACAGAAAAATATTTTCTATGTCTGATGAAATAACATGCTATAAGTGATATTAATTTATGCTAGGGGATATGTCAAGCAATTTTCTTTAGGAATGTAAAAGATGAGCAAAAAATATGAATACCATGAAGTGGTAGTTATTGGTTATTAACGATCAGAGAATTTTAGCACATCTTAGACCAGACTTCATTAGGCGATTCTTCAAAATCAGAAAGGGACTGCTGAAAGTGCTTTTATACTAGGTCTGCTAAGAAAGATAAAGTTTTATGCAGACTGTTGAACAGTTTCTTTGTAAAGAATATACGGCCCATATTCACATGAAAAAGTGTTTGATACCACTATTCATCAGAGAATTCCCAATTTAAACCATAATGAGATACTACTTTACCTCCACTAGAATGACTAAAATGAAAATGACTTACAGTACCAAATGTTAGCAAGAATGTGGACCAACTGGAACTCTTAAACACCTTGCTGGTGGGAATGTAAAATGGTATAACCACTTACACTTCAGCCATTTGTTCGAATGTTAAACAAACTGTTACCCCATAACCCAGTGATTTCACTCCTAGGTATTTATCTTAGAGAAATGAAACCAAATGTTTACAAAAAACCTTGTGTAATAATGTTCATAGCATCTTTGTTCATAATAGTCCCCATATATGGATTATTACTAGGCAATAAAAAGAAATGACCTATAATGCATGCAACTCTATGGATTTGTCTCAAAGGCATTATCATGTGTGAGAAGCCAAAAAGTACATACTGTTTTATTCCATTTAAGTTCTGGAATTAACCAAACTGATCTGTGGTTACAGTGTTCAAAACTGTAATTCATTTTCGCTTTTGGTGGAGGAGAGGGATTGAGTAGGAAGACAGGGCAGGGGGGAATTTTCTGGGGTGATGTGTAATATTCCTTATCTTGATGGAGGTGTGGATTACACAGATGTATGCATTTGTCAAAACTGATTAACTGAACACCTAAGATCTGTTCATTTCAATGGATGTCAGTTATACCTCAATAAAAATATTTTAAGTATTGATAGTGGTTTGACAATCATTTTCAAAGAGCTGATTTCTAAATAGTATACAGAGTTTTCATGAACCCATAATTAGAAAATCTGTTAAGACATTTCTGCTGCTAATATAGCACAGTGATTGAAAAGATGGTCTCTGAAGTCAGACTGTCTATAATTTAGTTCTGCCTTTAATATGTACTAACTGTGACCATAAGCAAATTACTGTACCTTTCTGCATGTTCTCACTTTCCTAGTCTTATAAAATGGTACCTATTTAATAGGTACTTATAAAATAGTACCTATTTAATCAGATTATATTGGAATTATATGAATTAATTCATGTAATGCTTCTGGAGTAATTCCTGGAGCATAGTGATCACTCACTAATGTTAACTTCTGTTATTAATGTACTGCTGTTGATATCACTCATTAATACCTTCCTTCAGTTTCTTGGCCCCCTTAAGGAATACTGTCATACTCAATTATCTTCCTTTTTGTCTACTCAGTAATTTGGACTTACATGAAAAAGATTATTGGTAAACCTTGGAACCATATATTACAGGTGTTTGCTAAAGACTTGCTGTATAACTAACTGTCCTGTGCTCTGGAGGTACAAAGACATGATTCCATTCCTAAGCTCTCCATATTGTGGGAGAAAGATACAGGGAAGTAGTAAATGGTAATATAATGTCATAAATGTGATCTGTGATGGAGATCACTCCAGTGTGCTATGGAGGAACCAGATACCTAACCCATACTTGGCAGAAGATGATACCTATGCTTGGCTGTGTTTTTGTTTTGTCTTTTTTTTTTTTTTAATTGAATTGGGCTATCAGGTCAATTGCTTCTGAACGGTTTACCCCTACCACTAATTCTAACTCTGAACATCCCTTAGACTAAGAAAAATCATATTCCACATTATAATAATTAGAATGATATGTTCTACTTCACTCAAGTCTAGATTAACTTTAGGTACAGATAGTTAAGAATCCATTAAGTCAAAGTCAGTCAATCTGCCCATAACTTGAGCTTCCAGCCTTTCCACTTCAATGTTTCTCCCATCAGTTAATGACATCCATGTTTGCTTGGATCCAAAACTTGAGAGGCACATCATTAACTTTTCTTTTTCTCTCACTTCCCAACCATTCTTGCAGCAAATCCAGTCAGCTCTCTATGCAAAATGTATCCAGTGTTTAAACGTTCCTCATTCCTTTCATAACTACATTCTTGTCCAAGTCACCATCACTTTTTAAAAATATAATTTAGTGATTTTTAGTATATTCTCAAGGTTGGGTAGCTATCACCATTATCTAACTCCAGGGCATTTTCCTCACCCCACAAAGAAACCCCATACCCTGTACGTTAGCATTTACTCACCATTTTCCCTTTCCCCAGCCCACGGCAGCTGCCAGTCTACTTTCTGTTTCCCTAAGTTGCCTTTCCAGACACTGTATATACATAGAATCATACAATATGTGGCCTTCGTGTCTGGCTTCTTTCAGATAGCATGATATTTTCAAGGTTCATCTATGTAGTAAGAATCAGTACTACATTCCTTTTTATGGCTAAATAATATTCCCCCTTGTATGGATATACCACGTTTGTCCATTCTATGTTTGTCTTTGAAATAATGATTGGAGTTAGTCTGAAACGCACTTTGGGCTGAAGAGAACAGAAATGTAAACACCTGAGATCATAAGAGAACATGGCATTTTGGAGGAATATTTCTGATTTAATATGCCTCAGTGAAGAAATGTTTTAAAGAAAAGAAAACAATGGAGAGAGGGAGGGCAAAACGACTAAACTGTTGTTAGAATCCACAGTCTACTTTAAAAGGTCCTGTAGGGAAAACTCCCTGGTGGCACAGTGGTTAAGACTCCATGCTCCCAATGCAGGGGGCCCGGGTTCAATCCCTGGTCTGGGAATTAGATCCCACATGCATGTTGCAACTAAGAGTTCACATGCCACAACTAAGGAGCCTGCCTGCCGCAACTAAGACCTGACGCAACCAAATAAATAAATATCCTGGTCCTGTAGAGGACCAGATGGCTTCACAGGAGAATTCTACCAAACCTTTTGTTTGTTTGTTTTAATTATTTTTTTTTATTGGAGTATAGTTGATTTACAGTGTTGTGTTAGTTTCTGCTGTACAGCAAAGTGAGTCAGTTATGAATTCTACCAAACCTTTAGAGAAGTGTTAACACATCCTTCTGAAACTATTCCAAAACATTGCAGAGGAAGGAACACTTCCACACTCATTCTATGAGGCCAACATCACCCTGATATGAAAACTGGACAAAGATATCATAAAAAAAGAAAATTACAGGCCAATATCACTGATGAACATAGATGCAAAAATCCTCAACCAAATACTAGCAAACCGAATCCAGTAATACATTAAAAGGGGACTTCTCTGGCCCAGTGGTTAAGACTCCACATTTATACTGCTGGGGGTGCAGGTTCGATCCCTGGTCAGGGAACTAATAAAATGTCACATGCCATGTGGCGCAGCCAAAAAGAAAAACTCAAAACATTAAAAGGATCATACACTGTGATCAAATGGGATTGATCTCAGGGATGCAAGGATTTCTCAATATCTGCAAATCAGTGTGATATACCACATTAACAAATTGAAGAATAAAAACCATATAATCTCAATAGATGCAGAAAGCTTTTGATAAAATTCAACGTCCATTTATGATAAAAACACTCCAGAAAGTGGGCATAGAAGGAACGTACCTCAACATCATAAAGGCTGTATATGACAAACGCACAGCTAACATCATACTCTATGGTGAAAAGCTATAAGTATTTCCTCTAAGATCAGGAACAAGACAAAGATCCCCACTCTCACCACTTTTATTCAACATAGTTTTGGAAGTCCTAGCCACAGCAATCAGAGAAGAAAAGGAAATTTAAAAATCCAAATTGGAAAGGAGGAAACTGCCTTAAACTGCCACTGTTTGCAGATGACATGGTGCTGTACATAGAAAATCCTAAAGACGCTACCAGAAAACTACTAGAGTTCAGCAGTGAATTTGGAAAAGTTGCAGGAAACAAAATTAACATACATGGATCTGTTGTGGTTTACATATATTTATACACACACACACACATACACATATATATGCACAATGGAATGCTACTCAGTCTTAAAGAAATTTTGCCATTTGCCGTAACATGGATGGACTTGGAGGGCATTATGCTAAGTGAAATAAGTCAGACAGAGAAATACAAATACTTTACGATATCACTAACGTGGAATCTAAAAAATACAACAAACTAGTGAATAAAACAAAATATAGGCAGACTCACAGATATAGGGAACAAACTAGTGGTTACCAGTGGGAGGGGTAGGTACAGACTGTTGGGTGTAAGATGGACTCAAGAATGTATTGTACAACATGGGGAGTATAGCCAGTATTTCGTAATAACTGTAAATGGAAAGTAACCTTTAAAAATCGTACTAAAAATAAAAGGTCCTGTAAGAAGTAAGAAATTTGGATATAATTTTAATATATGTATATTTATTAAAATATCCTCTAGTTCTAATTTAGGGTTTTTAAAAAATTATTTAGCATACTAAATCTAATTGTAAGATCGAAACGGGAGAAATCCAGATGGGTAGTTTTCTGTTTTCATATAATAATGGCTATTTTAGGTTTGCATTTTAATACAGTAGTCAGGTTAAAAGCCTTTAGGGGAGTTTTTTTTTTTTTTAATTTTTTTATAGCTACTTTATTTATTTATTTATTTATTTATTTTTGGCTGTGTTGGGTCTTCGGTTCGTGCGAGGGCCTTCTCTAGTTGCGGCAAGTGGGGGCCACTCTTCATCGCGGTGCGGGGACCGCTCTTCATCGCGGTGCGCGGGCCTCTCACTACCGCAGCCCCTCCCGCCGCGGGGCACAGGCTCCAGACGCGCAGGCTCAGCAGTTGTGGCTCACGGGCCCAGCTGCTCCGCGGCATGTGGGATCTTCCCAGACCAGGGCTCGAACCCGTGTCCCCTGCATTAGCAGGCAGATTCTCAACCACTGCGCCACCAGGGAAGCCCTAGGGGAGTTTTTAATTAATTTTTCTGCTAAATTTTTTTGTTGCTTAGAGTAGTGGAAGTAATTGACATGGATTTTCTAGCAATATTGGCACTCTTCTAATGTTCAGCAGCTTTTAAAAATAGGTATAGTGAAATACTTCAATATTTTTTTCAGTTCCCAGCATGACCTCAAAAAATAACAAATGGGTTGAGGTCATGCAGTTCCCAGCATGACCTCAAAAAATAACAAATGGAATTCTCAGTGAAACATCATAGTAATAACATTAAGTGGATAGAGGCTTAGGTTAGAATCAGGTTGGTCTAATGAAGTTCAGAGATAGAAACTTAGCCAAAAATTAATTTATTTAACATATCTAGGTTTTAATTTTCCTTTTTTGTAAAGTGGATGTAGTACCAGACATGATCTTGAAAGTGCATCTACTCTGACCTTCTACTATTAGATAATTAAAATTCTAAAACTATTCATTTTATTGTATATGCTAATGTGATAGTTATAATATATATAAACATGTATTCATTCCCATGCACAATATTTATAATATGTATAAACCTGTGTTCATTGTCATACACAATGACAAAATGGTTGTCATTTTAATTTCTGAAAGATGTCAGTCACTGGCAATTTTATTACTTTCTTTGGAAGACAATTTAATAATACTTGAGAGAATCCAGTCTTTTATAGATAAGGAAACTCAGGGCTAATGAAGATATATGACCTGTCCAGGGGTACATTGCCATTTAGTTTAGGAACAGGGATTCTATTCATTCATTAAACATCTTTTTAGAGCCTACTTCATAAGGCAGCTAGGTGGGATGGAGGTGGAATCGGACACAGAGGTGGAAACAGAGGATAGAGGACATACGTGGCATGACAGATAAGAAAACAAGTAGTTTCATCTTAATACTAACTACGTAGAATTAGAGGTGCATGTACAGTGCTTTGATGACACAGATGGGAAGATCATGGTGCTGTTTAATTAACTTAGTGGCGGATCTAGAACTAAGTTTCTCAACTCTTAGTCCAGGGTTTCCTTTTTATTTTCACTGTTACACCTTGTTTATCTGAGCAGGAAAATATTTAAATTAGTTTTCTTGTTTGTAAGTGGCATTAAAATTGACCATACTACACCTGCGGATTTGGTAGTAAAAACAGCTGATTTGTAGATTGGTATCTTATTTATTTGGAATTTTCTTGTATTTTTTATTCAAAATGAATTCCCTTCCTGTAGTTGTAAACTCTAATTGACAAAGCAGCATCCATAACCTAAATTTTGGGGTTTTTGAACTGTGTTAGTAGACTTCCATAGCAGTTTCAAATATTATTCTCTATGTAGGTGGAAAAGAGTTCTTATTCCCAAATGAATCAAAAACTTGAATCATTTAGTTTAAAAAAAATTCTTCTTCAAGCAAGGTTTCCGTTGATTTTGTACTCCCTAGACATTGCATAGTATTTTAAAAAATTATCAAAATTTGCTTTTTGTTTAATTTTTGTTCCTACTGTTCTTTTTTAACCAAAGACATTTGCATTGCCATTCAAATCAATAGAATAGTCTTAAGATTCCTCTCTGGGGAAGAGTTTATTTTAATATGTATTCATTCCTAAGTAAGTAATTTTAAAATTTAAGGTTAATTAGGGTTAGCTGTACTAGTGTTTTGGATGTTCTTAATATGTTTTTCTTTTTAAAATTTTAATTTCTAATAGATATATTCTGAAATCTCTTTAGAACAGAAGAAAGATTTTTTAAATTTTATTGAAGTATAGTTGATTTTCAGTGTTGTGTTAATTTCTACTGTACAGCAAGGTGACTCAGTTATACATATTCTTTTTCATATTCTTTTCCATTATGGTTTATCACAGGATATTAAATATAGTTCCGTGTGCTATACAGTAGGACCTTGTTGTTTATCCATCTTATATATACTAGTTTGCATCTGCTAACCCCAGGCTCCCAATTCTCCGACCCTCCCCCCACCAACCCCTGGCAACACAGGTCTTAGAAAACAAGAAAGATTTTTATGCTGTCTTTTTTTTTTCCACTTTTTTAGAAATCGAAACGAGTTGGCTGAGACTCTTGCGCTCCTGAAAGCACAAATTGATCCTGTACTATTGAAAAACTCTAGCCAACAGGACAACTCTTCCCGGGAAAGTCCCAGCTTAGAGGATGAGGAGACTAAAAAGGAGGAAGAAACACCTAAACAAGGTTTTTTTTGTGTGTTTTGTTTTGCTTTGTTTTGTAATTTCTTCTCTTTTCTACTCCTCTTCCCAGCTATATAAATTGAAATTCCCTCAATTTGAAAATTTTTAACCCTTCCTGTAAAAGGAGGTACATTTTCCTTTTATTTAATGAAAAAAAAAAGCAGCAGCAAAAAAACCATTGAGGACTTTGGTCTTTTATATTGAACATTTAAAAAATTTAAATAAAAAATGTTCATATCATCAAAACATAATATCTGTTACTAATTTAAGAGTACAAGATATTAGTGAACTTTTAAAAAATTATTGTGGTAAAATATGCATAACATAAAATTTGATCATTTTAACCATTTTTAAGTGTACAGTTCTATGGCATTAAGTTCATTTGTGTTGTTGTGCAACTGTCACCACCATTCATCTCCAGACTTAGCTCCCCCAACTGAAACTCTGTACTCATTAAACACAAATTCCCCTTTCCTCCTCGCCTCAGCCCCAGGCATCCATCATTCTACTTTCTTTCTCTATGAATTTGACTAACTCTAGGAACCTTATTTCAGAGAAATCATGGCAGTATTTGTCCATTTGTGACTGTCTCATTTTCATTGAGCTTAATGTCTTCAGTGTTCATCCATATTGTAGCAAGTATCAGAATTTTTCCTTTTTAAGGCTAATATTCCATTGTGTGTATCTACCACATTTTATGTATTCATCTGTCACTGGATACTTGGGTTTCTTCTACCTTTTGTCTATTGAGAATAATGCTGCTATGAAAGTGGGTGTATAGATATCTGCTTTCACTTCTTTTGGGTATATACCTGAAGTAGAATTACTGCATCCGATGATAGTTCTGTTTTTAATTTTTTGAGGATCTGCCGTACCGTTTTCTACAGCCACTGCACCATTTTACATTCCTACCAATAATGCATAAGGGTTCCAATTTTTTCACATGCTACACATCACTTGTACTTTCTTTTCTTTGTTTTAAAATAATAGCCATTCTAATGTATGTGAAGTGGTATCTGTGGTTTTGATTTGCCTTTTCATATTGGCTATAATGATGTTGAACACCTTTTCTTAGCCATTTGTATATCTTCTCGGGAAAAATATCTATTCAAGTCCTTTGCCAGTTCTTTAATTGTGTGTGTGTGTGTGTGTGTGTGTGTGTGTGTGTGTGTGTGTGTGTGTGTGGTGTGGATTGGTTTTCTTTATTTGTTTTGTTCTGGGTTGCCCTTAGCAAATCCTTAAGTCTACAAGAATTATAATTATTAAACTTGATTTCCTGATTGAGTTTCCTAGTATGCTTAACTGAGCAGATCAAATCGTAATCTTTTTAGAAGGACAGAACCAAGTCCTAACTTTTCTAGAAGCAGAGAAACCAACTGAAATTTTGTCTAACATCATTTTAGTTAATACTTTTTGTTGATAACATACCTTTTAATGACAGGGGAGAGAATTTGCTCTCCTTATTATGCTTTCTTCCTCTACTGTTAGTTTTCCTTTACTGTTTTGATTAGAACCTGAAAGCAATATGTTTTTACCTTATTTGCTGCTTTGAGGGAATTAACCATAAAGTCATCCCCTAGCTGCAAGCATTGCATAAAAACAAGTAATTATGCCTTTTAATGTAGGGTATAATGTTCGTACATATTAAGCATTGCTTTTAGCAAAAATCCTGCTTATTGTCCTCCTTTGACCAGTGTTTATATGATTTCAAATATCTTTGGTGGTCTTACTCATAAGCCATATTTCTGATTTGAAAAATTCTTTTCTATATCTTAAAATTCAGTTTGTAGCCTACATCAGTAAAACTTAATAATTTTGAAGTAGTCTAAACCCACTATTGAATTTTAAGATGTTTTTAAATTGAAGTATAATTGACATATAACATTATTATTCGTTTCAGGGGTACAACATAATGATTTGACGTTTGTATGCCTTGTGAAATGATCACCACAATAAATTTAGTAATTATCTGTCTCCATACAAAGTTACAAAAAACTTTTTCTTGTGATGAGAACCATTAAGATTTACTTTCTTAGCAATTTTCAAGTTTACTATATAATGTTACTGAATTTTCCAGATTTTTTTAGTAGCATCCCTAAGGATTAGTTCTGAGTTTAGACTTAATATTCATTTGGTCATTCAGTTTGGTCATTCATTCCTGTTTGCTTCTTCTCCAATGTATTTAAATCAAGACCAAAGAGGTCAAGGCAATAGAAATTTAAGAGGCAATTATTCCTATTAAGTGAACTTAAATTTTACACTGATTTTGAAGGGGGAGTCATTGTATAGTTTAAATTAGAAAGAAAAACAAACTATTTCCTCAATAAAGTAAAGCTCTTTCTTGTATTTAATTCTAAAATTTCACTGTTGGGGGCCTTATAGGCGGGGGGTGGAATTTCAACAATAACACCAACTAACATTTATTGGGCATGTCCTGCTTCTTTGGAGCCTACCAAATGCTTCATGTGCATTTTTATTTAATCCTCTTAATAAAAGGATTAGCAGCTCTTTGAGGTACTATTATTATTTCAGTTTTACAGATGAAGGAATTTGGAAGTTTATAAGCTTGCCCAAGTCATATAGATAATAATGTGTCAGAGTCTAGATTTGAACTCTGATTCTTGTAAAGCCTATGCCTTTAACTAGAGTGATCTAGAACTGTACTTCTCAAATTTTAATATGCATGATGTTTACCTAGTGATTTACCTGATTTACCTGATTCACCATTTTTACAGAGGCCAAGTTGATGTTGAGGCTGCTGGTCAGAGGACCACAGTTTGAGTATCAAGGATATAAAGGCAGTCTTCTCCTAACCTTGAAAACAAATATGGTCATCCCTTGGTCTCTCTGGGGATTGGTCCCAGAACCTCTGCTGATACCAAAATCCAAGAAGGCTCAAGTCCCTTATATAAAATAGAATAGTATTTGCATATCACCTATGCAAATCCTCCCGTATACTTCATTTAAATCATCCATAGATTACTTATAATACCTAATACAATCTAAATGCTATGTGAATAGTTGCCTGTGTGTGGCAAATTCAAGTTTCTCATTTTGGGACTTTCTGGAATTTTTTTTCTGAATATTTTCAATCTGAGGATGCAGAGGGCCAACTGGACAACAATGGCTTTCATACAGCTGTTTCTGAAAATATTCCTCAGTGAATGCTGATGTTCTGACTCTCAGTACAATTAAAAGAAAGTCTGTAAGGGAGGACATCTCTTGAAAAAGCGAAGGAGGGGAGGAGCAAGACATTTAGTTCTCTGGTTTTTTTCTTTCTCTTAAATAGTGTCTCTTCTGTTTCTCTTATTCTAACAGCAAAATGATTCTTATTCATTCATTTGACAAATACTTATTGTGCACCTACTATGTGCCAAACATGATTTTAGGCATGGGAATTTAGTAAACAAAGCAGAGTAAAATCCTTGCTTTCGTGAAGCTTACATTGTAGTGGATAAAATAGCTGACACGTATATCATCACAATGTGCCAACACTGTTCTCAGTGCTTTACATTTTTTTTTTTTTTTCTCAATCCAGATGTAGTTCGTCCGTTAGAAGTTATTGATAACATGAGCTCTGTGGCCTAGTGATTGAGTTGACATTCCAATTTTTGGTTTACAAGAGGAGCAGAACTTAACCAACAGTCAAGTTCTCAGGAGAAGGAAAAAAGCTTTTCTTAGCCCATGGCACATAGATGGCCTAGTCATGGTGTGCTGCTAAGAAGCTTTGGTGGGGGGAGGGATTAAAACTTTTAATATCATTCAGGGAAGGATCTTTACCTTATCAATTAATATTTTCCCAAAGACTCCAATTTATTGGGTTGGTGATACAATGGAAACATTTTTGATATTGCAATTTATGAGTTGATTTATTCATTTTTTGTGAAATTGGTTCAATAGGAAATGTAGCAGTTAAGGGATAATCTGGCACACTTTCCTATACTGCATTTGGTGTCTAGAAATGGATGTTATGGCCTGCATTCCGAAATAGGTTTTCTGAATTCAGTCTTTTTTTTTTTTTTTTTTGGGCTACATTGGGTCTTCCTTGCTGCGCGTGAGCTTGCTTTAGTTGCGGCAAGCAGGGGCTACTCTTCGTTGAAGTGCACGGGCTTCTCATTGCGGTGGCTTGTCTTGTTGCGGAGCATGGGCTCTAGGTGCATGGGCTCAGTTGCTCCGCAGCGTGTGGGATCTTCCTGGACCAGGGCTCAAACCCGTGTCCCCTGCATTGGCAGGCAGATCCTTAACCACTGCGCCACCAGGGAAGCCCTGAATTCAGTCTTAAGGAGAATAATTAATATTGTTTACTTTGCCTTCCTGAAGTAATACTGACAGAGTGGAGAGAATAGCTACAGGATAAATTACTAAATCAAAGTTTACTAGTACAGTACTGAAAACTTAATGATGACCTTCAGTTACAAAAATTATGTGAATATCCTGAGTGTAGATGCCCTATTTATACAAAACCATTCTTTAAAATTCTATCAATTTGAAAATGCCTGATAGAATTTTAAAGAATAGTTTTGTATACAGGGCATCTATGCTCAGGATATTCATACAATTTTTGTAATTGAATACCATCATTATTTAGTTTTTAGTATTATACTAGCTCTTCATTCCACTCTAGGAAGGAAGGAAGGGAGAGAAGGGAGGAAGAAGAAAAGAAAAACATTTCACGATTAGAGAAACTGTTGAAGTTTTCTTTTCTGATTGAGTTTGTTGTGACTAGAATCAGAAGGTGATAATTTAAGTTATCATTCATAATTTTTTGAAAATGTCAGTGGCGTGGTTTTTGACTCTCTACAGATTCCCCTATAAAAGGAACATTTTGATGGCAAAAATAAAAAACTGTTAACAGTATGTGAAATTAAGATCTTAAAGGGACTCGGTACTCTGGGCCTTATGACTTCTCAAATTTCTCCAGCCAAAGCTCCCTTCCAGGACTAAACTCCACACAGAGCTTTGTGCAATCTGCTGGGAATAGGATCTAAATTAAGTACAATAGGGACAATGGAGACAAGCAGAAAAGAAGGTGCAAATAAAAGTATGGGAGAAGGCTAGAGTTAGGTGACCTCATAAAGTAAATCACTTTAATTTTTTTTTTTTAATAAAATCTGGTAGTTCTTTTTTTTTTTTTTTTAATGGTAGGTTTCTGCTTTTAAGATTTTTTTATTGATTGATTGGTTGCTATGTTGGGTCTTCGTTTCTGTGCTAGGGCTTTCTCTAGTTGCGGCAAGCGGGGGCCACTCTTCATCGCCGTGCGCGGACCTCTCACTATCGTGGCCTCCCCCGTTGCGAAGCACAGGCTCCAGACGCACAGGCTCAGTAGTTGTGGCTCACGGGCCTAGTTCCTCCATGGCATGTGGGATCTTCCCAGACCAGGGCTCGAACCCGTGTCCCCTGCATTAGCAGGCAGACTCTCAACCACTGCACCACCAGGGAAGCCCCACTTTAATTTTTTTTTTTTTTTTTAATGAGGATCTTGAATCAGATGCGTATGTTTGATTGATTGATTGATTGATTGATTTTGGCTGTGTTGGGTCTTCGTTTCTGTGCGAGGGCTTTCTCCAGTTGTGGCAAGCGGGGGCCACTCTTCATCGCGATGCGCGGGCCTCTCACCGTCGCGGCCTCTCTCGTTGCGGAGCACAGGCTCCAGACACGCAGGCTCAGCAGTTGTGGCTCACGGGCCCAGCTGCTCCGCGGCATGTGGGATCCTCCCAGGCCAGGGCTCGAACCCGTGTCCCCTGCATTAGCAGGCAGACTCTCAACCACTGCGCCACCAGGGAAGCCCCCCACTTTAATTTTTAATATAAAAAATGCAGAGCTCTATAGCTGTGGAATTAGAAAAACTGTCTACTTGCCATGAAAATGAGCAACTAAAAAAGATCCAGGTCAAATCCCACAGAATTATAATAACAAAAGAGAATAAGAGGTAGAATAACATCACTGCAGAGAATGAAAGCTTACCCAAAAGACATTCTTACTAAACATATGAAAACTTAATAGGTGGTAGAGTTATGATTTTTCAAAAATCTATGAATAACATCTGAGTCAACAAACACAAGAATTATTGACCTTAATAAATAGCAGATGGAAAGGTGTGTGTTTTTTTAAAAAGTTAAAAACAAAAGCAAATGAATAAAGAGATAAAGATTTGAGAGAAAGAGATAAGGATTTGAAGATACGCAGTGAAAATCCAACAGAGGTCCATAAAAAAGAAAACCAAAGTAAGGGAACAGACAAAAATGCTAAAGACTATGCTTAACAAAACTTCTTGAAATAAAAAAAGGATATGAGACTACGTATTTAAAAGACACTGCGTACCTTGGAAAATCAACCCAGAACAACCAACATCAAGACATATTCTAGTAAAATTATTGGGCTTTGAAGAAAGTACTTTGGCAATCCTGACAAAAAGACCAGGTAACTTATAGGGGAAAGAATATAAGACTGCCATCACTATATTTGAAAGCAATGACTTATGCCAGAAGAAAATGCCATAACATATGTAAGGGGGAAAAATGTGAACCAGAGATTTTATGTCTAGCCAAACTGACTTTTAGATAGAGACTACAGGTAAACTGCTATCGAAGACCTAACTCCCCATGAGTCTTTTTATAGGGATCTTCTAGTGAATGAGCTTCAGATAGCCAAAAAGACTAACAAAACCTCAATGGTGGGTGATATAGAAATAAATATAAAAGTATTCATTTGTACATTTTAATATACATACATGTATTTCTTACCTCTGTTCATGAGAGGAATCTAAGAACAATGATACCCCAGTAGCAATGAGCACTGTTAGCTTCTAGATTTTTATTTCAAAATATTGTTTTCCATTAAAAGGAATTAGTGCCCCTTAAAGACAAGATTGATTCAGGAGATGGGCAGGGAAAATACAGGATAAACCTAGAATATCTTAGAATGACAGAAATGAAGGACATATTCAAAAAATAATTTAGGCATCTCAGTAGTACACAGTGCCAACTGGAAGGAGCTCTCAGTGGTGAAAGCAGAACTGTTTTAGCAACAAATTTATATGATGATAGACTTTAAATCTTAGAATAAAAGAAATACCTATGAGTTCCTACTTATATAAGTACCTAATTGAATAAATAAATAAATTGAGGTGAAGGGACAGGTCTTCCCTGCAGGTGAATATCAATTAATTCCTTTTGCACTGCAGGGATTACATTTCCCTGCAGTGTAGAAGGAATGAGAATAATAACAAATTTACCATTAGGGAAATACTGCAGTAGTAATTGTTGCAGGCAAGATCTCTGACAGACAATAAAATTAGTGGGTGCAAATTTGTGGAGAAACAGGATATTAGCATAATCTCAAAGTATCTCCCCAAGACATTTACCTGTTACAAAGGGGGAAATGGTTAACTTTACAGTGGAATGAGCAGCCAACAACACCACTGTAACCGAATGATCAAGGTATTTACATCATCATGTACCCTCTGATATAATGCACAACAATTCTTCTGTGAAATTTTTCATCAAAAATGTATATCTTAATCTAGAGAAAACATCAAACAAGACCAAAGTGAGAGGTATTCTACAAAATAACTGTCAAGATCAGAAAAGACAAGGAAAGAATGAGGAATGGTCACAGATTGGAGGAGACTAAGGAAACACAAGAACAAAATGAGACATGGATCCTCAAACGGAAAGGATCTGATGGGGGGTTGGTTGGGAGGAAAGGCAAAATTTAAATAAAATCTGTTTATGTTTAATAGTATTTTACTAATGTTAATTTCCTGGTTTTGATAATTGTGCTGTGAGTATGTAAGTTGTTAACTTAGGGGAAACAGGGTGATGATGTACTTGAACTATTTTTGTAACACATCTATATGTCTAAAATTATTTCAAAATAAAGATTTAAAAAAGAATGTTGGGTGAGCATTAACTTGGTAGTTACATGTAACTAAACCTAAATGACAGATACAGAGAACATGTAGTCTTTAATGGCTATGTGTTTTCACAGTGGAGCTATAGTAAGACAAAACAAATGGAGAAAGAATGGGAAGAGTACATGCAAAAAACTTGTGAACCTTTCATTAAATCACTTTGGTGATGGTGGTGTCATTGTTATTCTGAAAACGTGCATAATATGAGGAAAAAATAACTGATGTTCTAATTATATCATCTGTGGTGTCCTTGAAAACCAAGATTCTCAGTGTGGGAAAAAGAAATAAGATGTAAGACAGAAAAGTTAAGGAAAAACAAATATCATTATGAACTCATGGGTTAATTTTATTATTTTCTAGCACCGTCCACTGAAAAGACTTAAAAACAGTGGCCAACCCAGTAGCAGTGAGCATCCTTTAGCACCCAGATCGTGGTCTTGAAATACAGTTTCCCATTAAAGTAAACCAAGGCGTCTTGGAAAAGTGGCTGATTCCAGTTCTGGGGCATAATGAGCCAAGAAACATCCTGTCATTCCAAGTAGTATGGACTGTATCAAAGTCATTTCAGAAAGACTCAAGAGCCAACTTAAAAAGGTTTCCATTGTCTAAGATGGGACAATTTAAGCATCACAAGGAAAATAACTGTAGTGGATTAAAACACATTGAATATGTCTTAAACCTATGACTTCATCATAATACTAATAGAAAAACTGGTTACCTTTGGAGGATGCCAGTGGAGACCAAATTATTATTTTGAAAATTGTTAAATAAACAAAAAGAATTGAACTTTAATCCTGACTTTTCAGTATTAACTGTACCACTGTATAACAAAACAATAAATTAGTAAAGTTTATTTTTATAGGGTTTATAATCACTGATGGAAGATTGACAGAATGGGAATATCATTTTGTAATCCCTAATGAGAAAACGTTTTAGATACTCAGCATTAACATCTCTTAACATCACATGAAGAGATGATCAGACATTAATGCCTCTTGATAAAGAACATACCACCACTGAAGTAGTTTTGCCACAGAAATTGAACCTGAATCTGATGCAGGCTATAGATTAAAGTGATGATTTACAGGGAAAAAAGGACAGAGGAATATGGGAATGCAGTCAGCAAAATCCAGAAATTATAGAATTGAGTCACCATCAAATTACTTGATTTGGTGACTCAAATAAATTGCAAAAAAAATAAAGGATGGAGGAACAATAGTAGGTTAAAGAGACCTAAAAAAGAAAATAAAAGGTAAAACTAAACTATAAAGCAAAATAAGGAAGTGATTAATATAAAAGTCAAGGTAATAGTTATACTTGTTAAAGAAGGAATTACTATCGGGAAAAGGCTTGTGTGTGGCTTTTCGGGTGCTGACAGGGTTCTATTTCCTGTTTGCCTTCTAATAATTTATTAAGTGGTTCATTTGTTTTCTGTGGGTGGCTTTACTTTTTAAATTTTTATTTATTTATTTATTTGGCTGCACCAGGTCTTAGTTGTGGCATGTAGGGTCTTCGTTGCAGCATGCGGGATCTTTTTTTTTTAGTTGGGGCATGCGGGATCTTTTAGTTGAGTCACGTGGGATCTTTGTTGTGGCATGTGGGAACTTTAGTTGTGGCATGTAGGATCTAATTCCCTGGCCAGGGATTGAACCCGGGCCCCCTGCATTGGGAACGTGGAGTCTTAACCACTGGACTACCAGGGAAGTCCCCTGTGGCTTTATTTTGTTATACTTAATTATAAAAAACTTCTTGATACCTTTTTGGCAGATATCTACCATGTAATTTTTAAATAAGTTACAAAAGGATTGGCACCAGTTCATATCCCTTTAACATGCAATAAAATGATAGTACTGATGTTTTAGTGAAGGCAGCTCATATTATTTGTCCATTAGATACATGTTGGTAATATCAAATGATAATTTCAATATTTTGAGTCCAGAAAACTATTAGAGCTCATTAATGAATACACACAAAACTGTTGCATTTCTGTACACTAACAATGAAAGATCAGAAAGAGAATTTAAGGAAACAATCCCATTTACCATCGCATCAAAAAGAATAAAATACCTAGGAATAAACCTACCTAAGGAAGCAAAAGACCTGTACTCTGAAAATGGTAAGACACTGATGAAAGACATCGAAGATGATGCAAAACAGATGGAAAGATACACCATATTCTAGGATTGAAAGAATCAATATTCTCAAAATGACTATACTACCCAAGGCAATCTACAGATTCAGTGCAATCCTTATCAAATTGCCAATGGCATTTTTAACAGAACTAGAACAAAAAAGTTTTAAAATTTGTATGGAAACACAAAAGACCCGAATAGCCAAAGCAATCTTGAGAAAGAAAAGTGGAGCTGGAGGAATCAGGCTCCCTGACTTCAGACTATACTATAAAGCTGCAGTCAGTAAAACAGTATGGTACTGGCAGAAAAACAGAAATACAGATCAATGGAACAGGCTAGAAAGCCCAGAAATAAGCCCACGCACCTATGGCCAATTAATCTACCACAAAGAAGGCAAGAATATCCAATGGAGAAGAGACAGCCTCTTCAACAAGTGCTGGGAAAGCTGGGCAGCTACATGTAAAAGAATGAAATTAGAACATTCTCTAACACCATACACAAAAATAAACTCAAAATGGATTGAAGACCTAAATGTAAGACCGGAAACTATATAACTATTAGAGGAAAACACAGGCAGAGCACTCTTTGACATAAATCCAGCAATATATTTTTGGATCCACCTCCTAGAGTAACAAAAATAAAAACAGGGACTTCCCTGGCAGTCCAGTGGTTAAGACTCTGCTTCCACTGCAGGGGGCATGGGTTCGATCCCTTGTCGGGGAATTAAGGTCCCTCATGCCGCACGGGTGTGGCCAAAACAAAAACAAAAATAAACAAATGGGACCTAATTAAACTTAAAAGATTTTGCACAGCAAAGGAAACCATAAACAATACGAAAAGACGACCCACAGAATGGGAAAAAATATTTGCAAACGATGCAACCAACAAGGGATTAATCTCCAAATATACAAGTAGCTCATGCAGCTCAATATAAAAAAAAAACAACCCAATCAGAAAATGGGCAGAAGATCTAAAGGGACATTTCTCTAAAGACATACAGATGGACAAAAAGCACATGAAAAGATGCTTAACATCGCTAAGTATTAGAGAAACACAAATCAAAACTACAATGAGGTATCACCTCACACAGTCAGAATGGCCATCATCAAAAAGTCTACAAACAATAAATACTGGAGAGGGTGTGGAGAAAAGGGAACCCTCCTGCACTGTTGGTGAGAATGTAAATTGGTACAGCCACTAGGGAGAACAGTATGGAGTTTCCTTTAAAAAAGTAAAAATAGGGCTACCATATGATCCAGCAGTCCCACTCCTGGGCATAAATTCGGAGAAAACTGTAATTCAAAAAGATACATGCCCCCCAATGTTCATAGCAGCACTATTTACAATAGCCAAGACATGGAAGCAACCTAAATGTCCGTCAACAGATGAATGGATAAAGAAGATGTGGTACACACATATATATATAATCGAATATTACTCAGCCACGAAAAAGAATGAAATAATGCCATTTGCAGCAACATGGATGGACCTAAAGATTATCATACTAAGTGAAGTAAGTTGGACCGTGAAAGATCAAATATCATATGATATCACTGATATGTGGAATCTAAAAAAAAATGATATAAATGAACTTATTTAAAAAACAGAAACAGACTCTGAAAACAAACTTCTGGTTACCAAAAGGGAGAGGTGGGGGGGGGAATAAATTAGGAGTTTGGGATTAACATATACACACTACTATATATAAAATAGATAATCAACAGGGATCTACTGTATAGCACAGGGAACTCAATATTCTGTAATAACCTAAATGGGAAAAAAATCTGGAAAAGAATAGATATATGTGTATGTATTACTGAATCACTTTGCTGTACACTGAATCTAACACAACATTGTAAATCAACTATATTCCAATATAAAATAAAAGATTTTTAAATTTATTGATATATATCAATAATGCTATATGTTGTATTTTTTAGATTCCACATATATGTGACATCAGACAGTATTTGTCTTTCTCTGACTTATTTCACTTAGCATAATGCCCTCCAAGTCCATCTGTGTTGCTGCAAATGGCAAACTTTCATTCTTTTTTATGGCTGAGTAGTATTCCATTGCATATATCTACCACATCTTCTTTATCCATTCATCTGTTCATGGACACTTAGGTTACTTCCATACCTTGGCAATTGTAAATAATGCTGCTATGAACATTGGGTGCATGTATCTTTTCAGAGTAGTGTTGTTGTTTCTTTTAGATATATATACCCAGGAGTGGAACTGCTGAGTCATATGGTATTTCTACTTTTAGTTTTCTGAGAAACCTCCATTCTGTTTTCCACAGTGGTTGCACCAGTTTACTTTCCCACCAGCAGTGTATGAGGGTTCCCTTTTCTTCACATCCTCACCAGTATTTGTTTGTTTTCTTTTTGATGATGGCCATTCTGACAAGCGTGAGTTAAATTTTTTTCTTGTAATAAAAAGTCATGTGGGGGCTTCCCTGGTGGCGCAGTGGTTAAGAATCTGCCTGCCAGTGCAGGGGACACGGGTTCGAGCCCTGGTCTGGGAAGATCCCACATGCCACGGAGCAACTAAGCCCGTGAGCCACAGCTACTGAGCCTGTGCGTCTGGAGCTTGTGCTCCGCAACGGGAGAGGCCGCGACAGTAAGAGGCCCGCGCACCACGATGAAGAGTGGCCCCCGCTCGCCGCAACTGGAGAAAGCCCTCGCACAGAAACGAAGACCCAACACAGCCAGAAATAAATAAATAAATAAATAAATTAAAAAAAAAAAAGTCATGTGGTAAGCAGTTCAGGTCTGGTTCAGCAGCTCCATGAAGCCGTCAAGTACCCTTCCTAATCTGCCATCCTTAGCACGTGGCTTTGATTGTTCCCTCTCCAGGTATTGTGTGCAGACTCTGGACAAAAAGCAGGGGAAGGGGCAGAAGGCATAGGTCAACTGAACCTTGTAAGTCTCACCCAGTAGATTTCCTCATGCATCTCATTGGCCAGAATTGGTTCACATGACCCTTAGCTATAAGGTGTCTGAAGAGGCAAGTACTTTCTTGAACAAAATCAGAGTTGTAGTAGTAAGAAAGAAGAGGAGATTGATACTGGATAGGTAACTAGCAATGTCCTTCAGTGTTAACTTACATAGAACATTCAGTGTTTCATTACATAGTGATTGGGATGGGTGGGAAAGCCCACAATAGGTGATTAATAGATAATTGTTGAGTAGATGAATGAATGTGCTTTAAAAACCCACAGTAAGTAACACTTGTCTTGAATCACCTTAAGTTTGTCAAGCAGTGTTGCTGTTGCATTGTGATATTAGAGGTAAATTTTTCCTTGAGTTTTGTTACTTCAAATTTCATGTCTCTTAAACTCATTTGGATCTTCCTTTATAGTTAGTTTCCTTTTGACAGAACTTGTTGAAAATGCTTGTATAACTGAATGACCTTTTTACCAATTATGATTGTGCTTAAAGTTTCATTTCATGTCATGGTTTTTGTGTCTTCGGTTTTAGGGATACATCCATGTGATCTACAGGAGCTAGAGTTATAATTGTTATGTTTTTCTCTTATAAGAACTAAGCCAAAAAAAAATATTGAATATTTTGGGGTTAAGAGAAATATAAGCCAGTGAAGAATAATTGTTGAGGTCGCTTAGTCCAGCTGCTTTATTTATACATGAAGAAATGAGGATCAGAGAGTTTGTGACATATCTAAAGATACACCACTAGCTGAATTAGGATTACTGAATCTAGGAGTCTTGAACCTAATGTTACTCTTCATTTTATTTTGCCACGTTGTTACTCAAATCAAAATCAGTTTAAAGGACTTATTCGTTTACCACCCCAAAAGCAAAGTGTCATTTTAGCTTGGGTGGGAGTCACAGTGAGAATCCTGAGTTGCTTTTTGAACCAAAATATATAGAAAAAATATGAAATTGTGTTTAGTATGCTCTTTGTATTAGGCTAAAGTTATTTATAAAGATGGTAATCTGTATTTTAATTGTTAACCAAGATATTTATTTAATTAGACTTCCTGATACATTAACCAATTTCAATGAATAGGAATTTACTAAACCTACTTAATCAATGGGAAAGGGAAGACATTCAAACTAGGTAATTTCTGTCATGTCTTTAATTTTCTTAGTGACATGCATATGTTAAATAAGTATATGACAGTTAAAGAGGGAGGTGCAATACTCTAATCTCAGGTTCTCAGTAGTTATCAGTGGTTCTTGAATTTTTTATTTGCAGTATGATTGAACATAAAAGAAATGGTGGTTTGTAATAAAAGTACTTAACTTTTTAAAAGAAATGTTGAATTATCACTTTAAAGAATATGTCCTACTTCATCTCACTTCTGTCTATTATATTTTATTCCCACGAAAACGTTGAAACTCTGTCTGGTGTATCAACTTGGCAAGAATCTGTTCAGAAAAAAGTTTTTAATTCCTATCTTGCTAAAACTTCGTTTAGAATTGAGGTTTTTCAGTTGCAAGGATAGGGTGAGGAAAATTTAGGTAAAATTAGTAGTTAAAGAATTCTGAAAACACTGCTCAGATTCCCTGAGCACAAGTTTAAAGCATATATGCATTCTCTGTAATTCCATTCAAAGATTATGATATTTACTAAATATGACTCTTGTTATATTTATTTATTTATTTTTAATAAATTTATTTATTTATTTTATTTTTGGCTGCGTTGGGTCCTCGTTGCTGAGCGCGGGCTTTCTTTTAGTTGTGGTGCACGGGAGCTACTCTTCGTTGTGGTGTGTGGGCTTCTCATTGCAATGGCTTCTCTTGTTGCGGAGCTTGGGCTCTAGGCACGCTGGCTTCAGTAGTTGTGGCACGCGGGCTCTAGAGCGCAGGCTCAGTAGTTGTGGCGCACGGGCTTAGTTGCTCCACGGCATGTAGGATCTTCCCGGACCAAGGCTCGAACCCGTGTCCCCTGCATTGGCAGGCAGATTCTTAACCACTGCGTCACCAGGGAAGCCCCATACTTTTGTTATATTTAAATTTGCACTATTAGGTACTCCGTGAAAGTTGGAAATATATAGCCGATAAGGTAAAAAGAGGAGTTGATAGATAAACACAAATAGTTTCCTTATAAAATACTAACTTCTGAAATGTTCAGTAATGGCATTTGATAAAGTAAATTGTAATATAACCATATTGAGAGATGTTACATAATTAAGTCCAATTTCTGTAAAGGCATTTAATATCATAAGAAAATGCTAATGTTTCAGTGAGAAAAATGGGGCAGCATGATCCCAACATTCTCAAAAATATATAAGACTAGAAGGAAGTAACCTAAAATAAAATATTAATAGTGATTGCCTCTGGGTATTTGGATTATGGGCATGTTTTTTGTTTCTCTGTTTTTCATTTTCTGTACAGAATTGTTACTTTTATAACCTGAATAAAACATAAAACATTTTCCCACTGCCTTGCTCATGTTACCTCAGTGAAATGAAGTGCTCAGTGACTTGCAAAGAAGAACAGTTGTCAGGTTTTAAAACAAATATGGTCTTTTGGAAATGTTTTATGATATATTCTTAGTTTCATATTTTTGAGCCATCACTGGAGCTTGAATAAATTATTTGAGCTGTATAAATATTTATATTTCATTGAGAACATTGAAGCTAAAAGTATAAAGCAGAAACCTGAGTCTTTCTAAACAATAGTTTTTTTAATATCTAAAAGTTGTACTTCAGAGTTTGGTAATTTTCTTTACTGTCCGATTTTATTTTTTATTGTCAGATGTCCAGTGACAGAAGCCACCTCTTTTAAGAGAGAAACTTCAAATGGAAATATATTTTAATATATTTTATGTTATGCCTTATATATTTTATAATCTTGAATGCTTAGATTCATGTGAACGTTTTCTGATTTTTAGAGGAACAGAAGGAAAGTGAAAAGATGAAAAGTGAAGAGCAGCCAGTAGATTCAGAAAACTGTTCTACACCCAATGCTCTAGAAGAGACTACTGTGAAAATAGAAAAAGAAGATGAAAAGGAACTTGTAAAACTGCCAGTCATAGTGAAGCTAGAAAAACCTTTGCCAGAAAGCGAAGAAAAAAAGATTATCAAAGAAGAAAGTGATTCCTTCAAGGAAAATGTCAAACCCATAAAAGTCGAAGTGAAGGAATGTAGAGCAGATCCTAGAGATATCAAAGGTAGCATGGAGAAGCTAGAGCCTGAGAGGCTAGATTTTGCTGGCAATGTTAAATCTTCTCAAGAAATCACTGAGAAGTCTACTGAGGAAACCGAGAAACTTAAAAATGACCAGCAGGCCAAGATACCACTAAAAAAACGAGAAATTAAACTGAGTGATGATTTTGACAGTCCAATCAAAGGACCTTTGTGTAAATCAGTTACTCCAACAAAAGAGTTTTTTAAAGATGAAATAAAACAAGAGGAAGAGACTTGTAAAAGGATCTCTACAATCACTACTTTTGGTCATGAAGGGAAACAGCTGGTAAATGGAGAAGTTAGTGATGAAAGGGTAACTCCAAATTTTAAGACAGAACAGATGGAGATGAAGTTTTATGATACAAAGGAAGATAGCTGTAGCCCCTCTAAGGACAGAAGTGTCATCATGGAGGGAAATGGAGCAGAGTCTTTAAATTCTGTCATAACGAGTATGAAAATAGGTGATCTTGAGAAAGAAGTGGTCACTTTAGGGAAAGATGCAGATAGTTCAATATCAGCCTTAGAGACACAGAGTCACAAAGGGCACATAGAGGAAACTGGTCCTCCAGAAATGGAAACCTCTCTTGAGACTACTGAAATAGCAAAGGATCTCTCTTTAAAATCTGCTTTATCTACTGCTGAATCCTGTAGCATGAGAGTTGAAGAGAGGTCTCCCAAAAGTAAGAAGGATAAGCGCACACCAGTCCTAGAATGTCTTGAAAAGTTAGAGAAGTCCAAAAAGACTTTTCTTGATAAAGACACACAAAGATTGAGTCCAATACCAGAGGAGGTTCCAAAGAGTACTGTAGAATCAGTAAACGCAGGGTCTCCCGAGACAGCTGAAACTTCTCCATCATCTAACGTGACTGTGCACTGTGAGAAACTAGCCTCAGAAAAAGAAGTGGTAGAGTGTCAGAATACCAGTTCCACTGAAGGTCAGTCCTTGGAGAAAATAGACCCAGAAATTTTAAAAGTGGATTCTGAATCCACAAAGGTAGAAGTGGATGATATGGACAATGCCCAGACCTCTGGCACAGGTGATCCTTCTCAGACAAAGGGTTCTATGCAAAAAAGCAAATTTAAATATAAGTTGATTCCTGAAGAAGAAACCACTGCCTCAGAAAACACAGAAATAACCTCTGAAAGGCAGAAAGAGGGCATCAAATTAACAATTAGGATATCCAGTAGGAAGAAGCAGCCAGATTCTCCTCCTAAAATTCTAGAGCCAGAAACCAAGCAAGAGAAGACAGAAAAGGAAGAAGAGAAAACAAATGTGGGTCGTACTTTAAGGAGGTCTCCAAGAATATCTAGACCCACAGCAAAAATAGCTGAAATCAGAGATCAGAAAGCTGATAAAAAAAGAGGGGAAGGAGAAGATGAAGTAGAAGAAGAGTCAGCAGCTTTGCAAAAAACTGAGAAAAAAGAAAGTTTGAAAAAAACAGAGAAGGATACAAATTCTAAAGTAACCAAGGTAAAATTTCTTCTACTCTGAGTTTTAATTTTTCTTAGAAATACTTGGCTCTGAGTGTTTGTACCTGTTTGCTTTTGGCTAAATCAGCTCATTCAAAGATAACTAAAACAACAACAACCACAAAAAAGCCTCTCTTCCTATATCTGAGATGTTTTTTCTTAGTAGTTATCTCCAGACATTAAATTTCAGACTGTATAATCCTGTCATCTTTTAAACTTTTTCTCTGTTGTAGGCAATATAGAAATATATTCTCTGTATTGTAAACTATCCAAGTAATACCTAACCTGTATGATTGAAAAATGAAAATTCCTTAGAAACACTATTAACAGTTTGGGCTACATCTCTTTGCAGTCCTTTTTCCATATATTCATGTCCATGTTCGTAAATACTTCCCATTCTTTTAAAAAATAGATCGAATCAAAGTATTTTTCTATGAGCTTTTCACTTAACAGTGTGTGTCTGAACTCTTTACATATCAGTAGATATAGTGTACTTTTTGGTTATTGGTGGCCACGTAGTATTCCATAGCGTGGGTGTACCTCAGTTTATTTAACCACTCCCTGCTTGATTGACATTTAGGTCGTTTCCAATTTTTCACTATTACAGGCAGTGCTGCACTGAAGATCCTTTTGGACATGAGTGAGTATTTCTTTAGAATAGACCCCTAGAATTGGAATTGCTGGGTCAAGGGGCATATGTGTTTTAAGGTTTGATAGCTTTCTCTATATTGCCCTCCAGAAAAGGCCCAGTTAATGTACCCTCTCATTGCCAGTGTTTGAGAGTGCCTCTGTGTCCCCATTTTAATCATTAGTCATAGAGCCAGAACTTTTTTTTTCTATGACCCTCTTATTTTAAGCAAAATCTAGTACAAGTCTTTGGCTAGCCTATGGGAGTTTGTTGTAATTAAAAGTGCTACTTTTGTTTTTGATATATTTAAGTGGTCAGATTGTTCTTAATTGCAAGTGATCCTTTGTTCCCTGAAATACTAAATTTTAGAATTTTTACTTAAAAAAAATTTCCCCTTCTGTTGTTAGAATTATTTTGGTCTCTGGTGGGGACTTACACTGTAGGAGTGAACAGAAATATGACTTAAAATATTGTGAAGCCAGCCAATAAAAAGCAGTTCCCAACATTATAAAGTTATTCTCTGAATAATATTTTTTAAGTTTGTCAGGATTTTTGTATGTATTTTTGACCCATTAAATTTTTTAAATTCATCACTAATATGGGAATTAAATTTTTTATGTAACAATATGTGAGAATATAGTCAGCGCTCTATTATAGAGCCTTTGAAAAGCGCATGACCTTTGACCCAGAATCCTCTTCAAGGAATTTATCCTAACCACAGAAGTGTGTGTAAAAGTTTGTATTTGCAAGGATACATTGTTTATGAAAGTGAAAAATGGAAAACTACCTAAATGTCTGTCTAGTAGTGGATTGGATAAATATAGCTATGTGATGGCTTATACATATATATACACACACACATGATGTTAGGAGACTATTTTATAACTAGGGAAAATAGTTATAAGACAGAATGTTCATTATAATTCTCCCTTCCAAAAAGTAGAAAAAATTAATGGAAATATATACCAAAATTTAATAGTAGGTATATCTGTGGATGAAGCTACAATAATTTTTCTTTTCTTCTTTGTATATTCACTAAATATTCTACAATGCATATGTAATCAGAACTGTTTTTTTAACATTCTTATTACATCAGATTATCCTAATGTTTTATTTTATACAAGGTAAAACCCAAAGGCAAAGTTCGATGGACTGGTTCTCGAACACGTGGCAGGTGGAAATATTCCAGCAATGATGAAAGTGAAGGGTCTGACAGTGAAAAATCATCTGCAGCTTCGGAAGAGGAGGAAGAAAAGGAAAGTGAAGATGCCATCCTAGCAGATGATGATGAACCATGCAAAAAATGTGGCCTTCCAAACCATCCTGAACTAGTATGTACCTGATCTAAATGGACAGTATTCAAATTATTGGCATGCTGTGGTGTGAAGCAGCCTAACTTCTGGGTTTGATCATGATTTCAGTTTTATGTGTGCAAAATAGCCTTTATTTCTGTTTCGCAGATAATAACCCAACTGTAGGGAGGATTAGGATCTTGCTTTCATTCTTACCTGGCTTTATATTGATATTTCCTCTACTTAAGCATGCACTCCTATAATCTCTTCTCACAGATCAATTAGTTTATTCAAATATTTCTATTCTGTTTTTTTCCTTTAAAGTTTTCTTCTTTTCCTTTAAGTTACTTTATAATGATATTTCTGAAGTGGCAGCTTTAAATAAGTAAGACCTAAAGGGCCTGTTGCCTTTCTGTAAAAACATGTAAGTCAAGTAGTAACCTAGTAGGGCTTTAAACTTTAGAAAGTGGACAGTTGTAAAAAAAAAAATTTAGGAGGATAATTATAGACCAGATATATTCAGAAAAATAGTGACAGATTTACATGGGACTTTCTTATTTAGGAAGTAAGTTCTTCAAAGATTGCCTAAATCAGGAAAACCAGTTCCTAACCTATATATGTATTTTTGCAGTTCATAAGTGCTTTCTAAAGAACCTATTGAGGAAACACTCTTGTTATGCTCAATTCTATGCAACCGTTCTGTTCTTTGGAATAGATTTGACTTTAAAAGCGAGCTCCACCTATTAAGTAGAAAGAGACATAAAGAAAGAAACTTCCACATAGGTTGAGTTGTATGGGAGCAGAAATAAGTTATGTAAAGTTGCCAAGCACAGTTCCTGATATCTGTTGTGTGCCGGGGTTAAGCTGTTTGTGGTTTACTTGCAGTTTTCTTCCTAAATGTGAAAATTATATCTGGAAACCAAATCAGTGAAGTTTATCAAATCCCAGTAGTTTCAGAGGGTTCAAGTAAAAGATATAACTTAGACCCAGAGAATAACTTTAGCTCCGAGAAGAACAGTTGTCAAAATTACACTGAGAAGACCCTTCTAAGCGTTTTTATGATCATCAAACTATAAAAGTTAGGTCAAGACTTTTGTGTGGAGAAAGGCAAAGAGAAGATTGACATAGTGGTCTTTTCTGCCCCCTAAATCAAGTAAAAATCAATATTTGTGTTCTTTCCCTACCATTTCCTAATATTTTTTTATACTGAGAGAATGCATTTTGACTGAGGCAGCAATAGACGTCAATGACAAAGGGGTGTGAAGAAATGAAAAGTAAAATGAGGTGAGCAGAAATGACATCCAGGAGATAGAGAAAGTTGCACCCTTCTTGGAACACACATAGGATTTTTATTTGGTTATCTTAATAACTGCTCTGAAAATCCCATTGCTGGTTATTGTGGCAAAGAGAATGACATTGGAAACTGAAGATCCCAAATATGGTGGATTTCTTATGCTAGATATTTAAGCATAATCCTCAAATAAAAATGTTAGGCAGCTGTTGTGTGTTAAGTGGTAGGGAAATGATGCTGAATTAGATGTGGTCCTTGTTCTCTTTGAGCTTACAGCAGAAAAGCAATAAATTCATAGATGAGTATAGAACTGTATCGGGTTTTTCAGATGCTTTAGTGAAAATAAGTGGGATCGTTGCCTGAAGCTTGGAAATCTCACGTAGTAGTATTTATTTTAATGGGTTTTTACCTTTCTTGAAGAATAGAGACAATCATCATTTTAGAAGTAAACTGAATTCTAAAAGTTTATTTTTAATTTTGTTATTTGAAATTTAGATTATATTTTAAGATAGAAATGATGTGATAAATCGAATCAGGTGCCCAGGTTAGTCCACATATGCCTATGTAAGCAATCAATCACATAACTGAAGTATAATGTTAATATAACTTAAATTGAATTCTGGCTATTGGTAGCAAATGGAGAAGGGAGTTTTTCACTTTTAAAATGTGTGCACATTCTGTTCCCCACTCTAAACCCTCCCCATGGTACATGTTAGCAATTCAGAAACTATATATAACTATATACAAATAAAACTATATACAAATAAATGAAGTGTAGATAATGGGAGCCAGCTTTCTCACTGTTAAAGAAGTTAGAAATAAGGCTGAAGGCTAGAATGAACCCTGTGGTGCTGGATTAGATGGTGAGTTATTAGTATGAACTCATGCTTATTTTAATATAGATATATGTATATACATGGGGTGCTATACATATATGTATTTCCTAGCTCTGTCCTCTGTGAGAACTTAGAATCAGGGATACCCAGGAGCAGTGAGCACTCAGCACCCAGATCTCGATTTCTAAATACCATTCTCCAATAAAAGAACCAGTGTTTCTGGGGAAAATGGCTGATTCTAAGGCTTGGGCAAGGAAAATATAAGATGTGCCTAGAGTATTCTGTATTACCAGAAAGTAAGGAAGTGCTTTAAAAAAAAATAAAAGCATGCAGATGAGTCCTAAGGACACAGGGGCCAACCTGAAAACTCCTAGTATATCAATAGCTAGAACAATTTGAACAATAAATTAAATAATTGTTTTAGATTACAACCCAAAGAATAAAATAATATTCATTAGTTCATTCTGATACAAATAAATAATTGAATAAACAAAAAAATGGGGTAATGGGGGAGGGACTTTTTTTTTTTTTTTTATAGAAGAATTCCAAATAGCAAATGTTGAGGGCATGAGGAAAACAGAAAATCACCATTAGAACACTGTAGTAATAATTGTTTTGTTTTGTTTTGTTTTGCTTGTGGGATCTTAGTTCCCAGACCAGGGATCGAACCCAGGTCCCAAGCAGTGGAAGCACAGAGTCGTAACCACTGGACCACCAGGGAATTCCCAGTAATAATTATTGCAGCAAGATCCACTGATGAGTCCTAAAACTAGTGGGTGAAACTGTAAGGAAAAACAGGGTATAGCATAACTTCAACATATCTTCCCCCCAAATATTTATTAATTACTGTGGTGATTTTAACTTATCTCTACAAATTCTTTGATACTCCTCTCTTCAAAAAGTGGAGCTTAATTCCCTTCCCCTTGAGTATGGGCTGGAGTTACCACTTTTAATGAGAATAGAGTATAGAAAGTGAAAAGTAACTTTACAGTAATGAAAAACAACAGACACTACTATAACCAAGTGATCAAAGTTAATGTCACCAGTAATAAGTCATATTGCTATCATGTACCCCCAGATATGATGTAGTGAGCAGGGCATTTCACCTCTATGGTATTCTCAAAAACCCATAACTTCATAATCATGAGAAGACATCAGACAAACCCAAACTGAGGGCAGTCTGCATAATATCTGACTAGTACTCTGCAAAACTGTCAAAGTCATGGAAAACAAAGAAAGACCAAGAAACTGTTACAGATCAGAGGAAATTAAGAAGAGATGATGAAATGCAGTGTAATATCCTGGATTGGATCCTAGAATCAAAAAAAGGACAATAGTGGAAAAACTGGTGAAGTCTGAATAATGTCTGTTGTTTAGTTAATAGTTTTATACTGATGTTAATTTCTTAAGTTTTGGTAAATGTACCATGGTTATGTAAGATATTAACGTTAGTGTCCTATCTTGGCAACTCTTCCATAAATCAAAAATTATTTTAAAATAAAGGATTTTTTTTAAGTTTAATTCATGAGTGTGTACCATTTTAAGTTTTAGAGAACTGGTCATCTGAAACTCGAATAGCAAAAAATAATCAACTTAAGATTAATTATTCGTAGCTTTTTTATTTGAACATGATTGTCCTTAGTGTAGTTCGATTCCTCTCATGTTTGAATTTACATGATAAAAGGAGCCATGAGTGTTTCTTACAGATAGGTAATTGAAATGCTATTTACAGTGGAAATTATTTGTATTTTAAAAGTCCTTTGTGTGGTAGGGGAGTTTATGGTACTTCAGCTATAAAACTCTGTTATAAAGAATGTGTTGTCATATTCCTCATGGCATACAAAAAAAGGATTGTAACTCTAGTTCAGAAAAGACTTATTTTTCACTTAATTTGTTAGCTTAACATTTTATTTTTTTTGGTTCTTAAATTTTTTTTTTTAATTATATCTTAGAGGGGAGTTTCCTGGCGGTCCAGTGGTTAGGACTCCGCACTCTCACTGCCAAGGGCTCGGGTTCAATCCCTGGTCAGGGAACTAAGATCCCACAAGCTGTGCAGTGAGGCCCAAAAAAAAAAAAAAGACATGTTAGGTTCCTAATTATCAGAGATTTTTTTTTTTTTTTTTTTTTAAAGGATTTTCTTTTTTATTTATTTATTTATTTATTTATTATTTTTGTCTGTATTGGGTCTTCGGTTCGTGCGAGGGCTTTCTCCAGTTGCGGCAAGCGGGGGCCACTCTTCATCGCGGTGCGGGGACCGCTCTTCATTGCGGTGCGCGGGCCTTTCTCTATCGCGGCCCCTCCCGTCGCGGGGCACAGGCTCCAGACGCGCAGGCTCAGCAATTGTGGCTCACGGGCCCAGCTGCTCCGTGGCATGTGGGATCTTCCCAGACCAGGGCTCGAACCCGTGTCCCCTGCATTAGCAGGCAGATTCTCAACCACTGCGCCACCAGGGAAGCCCCTATCAGAGCTTTTTTATTATTATGCTTTATGCAGATAAAGAGTATAGTGTAGTATATTACTTAGTTTTATGCTAAGAAATATAGAAATGTCCTTATTTTAACTTGAGTCATTGAATATTAGTCATAGAGTTAGGTTGACTATTAATCTGTGGTTTTTTTCAGATTCTCCTGTGCGACTCTTGTGACAGTGGATACCACACTGCCTGCCTTCGCCCTCCTCTCATGATCATCCCAGATGGAGAATGGTTCTGCCCCCCTTGCCAACATGTATGATGACCCAGCACAGTTCTGTTTTTCCAGTCTTTGATTTTATATTTAAATTAATAATATTTCTTGACAGCCACTAAACATTTTAATCTTCAATTTGTAGATATTGTTCATCTCTTGTTTAAATTTCTGTGAAATTAAGAGACTATTGATAAAAACTACTTTTTATTAGTATCTTTTAGGTCTTCCCTTTATTTTTTTTCCAAAGCAATTCTTAGAAGACCTCTGGGTTTTGTAAAATTATAATCTCTGGTTTATTTTTTCTCACGTTCGTTAAAGGCACAAAAACCCCCAAATTAAGATAATATACAAGGGAAGAAATAAGTTTCTTCCTTTTGTTTATCCCTTTGTTTCATTCTCTTTTTCATTTCTGCCTACCTTCTTTTTGTCAGTTTTATAGATGATATTATGAATTATGCACCATTATAATGGTACTTTGAATAGAAACATGGATTCTGTTTCTCTCGTATCTCGATTCAGGTGGATTTCTTTTAAAAATGAAGAACAGGATATTTTTTTGCATCCAAGAGGTCCTTTCTCTCACAAGCCCAGTCTCATTTTACTTTAAAAATGATGGCCTTGGGACTTCCCTGGCGGTCCAGTGGTTAGGACTCTGCACTTCCACTGCAGGGAGCATGGGTTCGATCCCTGGTTGGGGAACTAAGATGCCGCAAGCCGCACAGCACAGCCAAAAAAAAAAAAAAGATGGCCTTTATTGCATTTCTTAGTAAAGTGGAATTTTTTTGGCTTAGCGTCATTTTAGCAATTACATTCTTCAGCTCTGTTTTGACCCAGTAACCATGTGGCATGGTTTTGTAAATTTTTTTCCATTCTCTTTTTAAAAAATAGTGATTGGCACCATTGTATTTTATTGTACATAAACCTTCTTCCTTAAAAAAGTCTTAGGATTTAAAAAAATTTTTTAATCACTGTCATGTATATACAGTGAACCAAATGCTATTTTAAACATTGATTACTGCCAGCAAGATAAGCATTGAACATGTTTCTTGGCAAAGCTATAAGTTTCTTTAACATGTGTGTTAGTTTAAAGATACCCTGCTCATCTTCAGTTCAGTGGATGAACTGAAGCGGCATGTCTTTATTTAATTAAATACAAGGAACATTTCAGTGTTCACTGCGTGGCCCCTTATCAGCTCTCATAGCATGGTATCTATAGCTAATAGGCAAGATAAAATTATTGTGGAAAGGTGTGTAAAATGACACTCATCTGTTTTATTTTTTCAGAAACTACTGTGTGAAAAATTAGAGGAACAATTGCAGGATTTGGATGTTGCCTTAAAGAAGAAGGAACGTGCTGAACGCAGGTATTGTGATACATGTGTTAATGTTTTACTTGGGAATTTGACCTCAGAATTGTCTTCCAGTGTAGACTAATGTGTCTGTCTAAGGCAGGGTTTGGCAAACTCTGACCTGTGGGCCAAATACGGCCCGGCTAAGAATGGTTTTTTCTTTTTTAAATGATTAGAAAAAAATCAAAAATCATATGTCATGGCACATGAAAATTGTATATTCTGATTTCATTGTCCATAAATAAAGTTTTATTGGAACACAGCCATGCTCATTGGTTTATATGTTGCCTGTGACTGCTTTTGCACTATAGCAGCGGAGTTGAGTAGTTGCAACAGGGACCTCATTACCCAAACCTAATTTATTATCTGTCCTTTTACAGGAAAAGTTTGCCAATCCCTGATCTAAAATATTTATCAGAACCTACTCTGAATAAGTATTGGCCCAAGTATTGTGGAGGATATGTAGCTAAGTATGTAGGGAGTACAAGAAAACTGTAAGAACTGGTCTACAGTTTAGTTACCCATGTCGTCTCTTTGGGTGGGCAGAATTAACACTGGTGAAATAAAGAGCATTTAAATGCTGAACTGAACTGTGTCCTACTGACTGTAAGCAATGCCTCCCTTTTCAATATGCCACTGCAGTGTGGTCTAAAGCAGTTGAAGAAGGCTTCTTGGAGGAGGTAAGATTGGAGTTGAGCTTAATCTTTAAAGGGGGCTCAAAATCAAGACAGTAAGTTTGTATTTATTTATGTTTATATGTACCTTTGTTGATTAGTCTATTGCTAAACATTCATTCATTCCTACTGTGTTCCAAACTGAAGAGAAAATATGAGTAAGACAAAGCTCTTGCTTACCTGGAGTTCACCTTCTACCAGAGGACGCAGATGTATGAACCAGTGATTCAGTAAAGTAGACAAATCGAGGTATATTTGGAGCAATACTAGAACATTGTGGAGGAGCACTTTAGTTCTCCTAGGAGTTGGGGTTATCAGGGAAGTCCTTGGAAGATAACTAGGGGTTATATAGGTGGACATGCAGAGAAAGGATATTTCAGGCAAAGAGCACAGTACAAGCAAAGAGAGTGTAAATGTGAGAGTAAAAGAGTGGCGGGGGATGAAGCTATAAAGGAAACCGAGGCCAAATTGTGAACAGCTTTGCATAACTGGCTAGGAAATTTGAATTATTCTCTAGAGGCATGGGGGAGCCATCAAAGGAGGGATGTGCATAATCAGACTTTTATTTCAGAAAAAATGCCCTGGTAACAGTAAGAAGAAGGAATTAGAGTTGAGGCTGTTGGAATAAAGTCTATGAGAGCCAGTGAGGCCGAACTAGAGCAGTCATCATGATAATAAAGTAGAGAGGTTGAAGAGAATTTTCAGAGGATTAATCAGTAGGACTTGATGCCCATCTGTACATGGTATGAGAAAAATCTAAGCAGTGTCTCCTGATTGCCCCTTCATTTGCTGCTACTTTAACTTTTACCTCCGTCACATAGTGTTCCCCTCAAAACTTCAGTTTGCGTTGAGACAGTCTGCTCATTCCATAGTCCACACACTTTACTCTGTGCCAAGTTGAACCTTAAAAATGGGTTCAGCTTCTAGATCCTTTTTCCTCTTTACTGCTCACCTTGAGCTCTCTCTGGCTCATAATGTATGCTGCTTAGTTTAAAGGCAAAGTTTATCTCTGAAGTTCACTAGGAGATAAAAGTAGTACTTTTTTTTTAATCAGTTGTCTAAATACCTTTATATGTAGGAACTAACAGTCCTGTATACAGTTATTAGGACTATTTTGATGTGCAAACTGCTCCTTTCTTAATTTTTGACACTGGAAAAGATCTAACTAAAGATGCTTCAAATTAAATCATAATTAAAAATTAGACTCGGTCTTCCTGCAATCTGCCTGCCCTTCTGAGAAATGAGTTCATGTTCTGAAGCTGATCTGACTTAGCAGTGTAGATAGCTAATAGGCTCACCCTTTAAGGACTTGGAAGAAAGTAGATTCTCTCTAAAAGCCAAGAATGTAAACCACTAAGAATTTGTCTCATACTTACCTTATATCCGTTTATTCTTTGGAGGCCTGTGATGCTTGTACGTTTTATATGTGGAAAGATTGGTGAACATTTATTTTACTCTTGCCTCACACACTTTAGAATATGCTGCTGCAGTTAAGAAATACTTTCAGTTTTAGAAATTTATGTTAAAATGTGCCACAACATTTGTTTATATTATTGGTCTCCCATTTACTAGTTCATCTACTTTCTCTTCTATCCTTGGTAATCCTCTTTACTTAAATGTCATCCTTTAAGAGGACATCTGTAATTGTGCCTTTACATCACACACTAAATCCTATATGAGACCATTCTAACAAGGCAAGTTAACTGTTAGTGTTGTTTGTTAATTCCCCCAAAAATCTGGTTAACAAAGCTTTCATTATTTATAACTCCTAATATATGTATACATTAGGAGCTCTAAATAGCAAAATATGTATGTTTCTAAAGCAAATAATATATTACCTGTAAATTCAGGTGACTTCATCTCTTTTTAAAAGTGAGCATTTTTATTCATCCTGTTTCAAATCTGTGAAATAATTTCTCTAGCATTCATCCTAACAACTTAGAGCCTTGCTTACTGTCTATGTCATAGTGCTAGAGTATCTTTCCCCTTGTTTGTTCTTTTAGTCAACATTTAATGAACATTTATTGAGCACCTGCTTTATGCCAGGCAATGTAATCAACATGAGGTGTATGATATGTGGCTCTACGGTATGGTGGAAAAGAAGGATGTGTCAGTGAGTAATTAGTAACTAGCCAGCAACTGTCTATAGAGCTGGAGCTGTGATGCTCTGTGAAATCTGATGTTTCAGAAGTCCATCCAGCTGATATGTAAATGTCCCTTCCTGGACTTGGTGCCAGAAATTATTGGGAATTCAAACAGCTGTGTACTTCCAAAGTACTATTACTAGTGCTTTGCTAGCAGAGAGTTGGATTTAATCAGGGTTGGAATTTTCCAGGTAATATAACAGAGGGAAGGAGAGAAAGAGACAAGGAATTTGAGAGTGTATGCAAAGGAGTATTTGTAATGATGGACCATGGAGTCTAAGCCAGGTAAGGGGGAAAGTAAGGACACAAAGGGAGTGCTGGACAGTGAAAAAAGGGCAGGGTCAGTGGATAGAGGTCCCACTGGAGTCAGGGAATGGTTGAGATCAGTGTAACAGAGGGAGTGAGCTGGAAAGTGAGTCAGTAGAAGTCAGAGAACAGGTTCCTTGAAATTGAAATTTTAAAAAGGGTGTGGTTATTGGTAATAATAAGGTCTGGGCCCAATATGATCATTGAGCTAGGTGGTGAGATAGAATGGAAGATGTAACTTTCATAAGATTACTGAGCAAGAGAATGCCTTGATGAGAAGTCATACCTACCTTCAAGATCTTACTCAGATATTACCACCTATTTAAAGCCTTCCTGAGTTTCTCAGCTCTTCAGAGAAAATCCATTCCTTTTTCTCATTTCCATTATACCTGTTCATAATGGACTACAGTTAGTTGTTAAATAATTGTGAGGGCAAGAACCATGTCTCATTTACCTTTCGATTTCCAAGCCTGACACAAGTCAAGACCTAACGTAGAACATGACTAAGTGTTTTTTCAATTGAGTTGAGAAAAGAAATAATGGTCAAGTGAAAATAGAGCTTTTGAGGTATGAAAGAGGAAACTGATACCACAATAAACTTGGTTAATGTAAAGAGACATGTCAAACATATTTAATAACAGAGAGCTGAAGTTTTGAATTATCCACGTAGCCTTCCCTATTAATTTCAGCTAGTACTGTTCTTCCTTTCCTAGTTTTTAGTTCATTAACTGTACTAATTTTTTTAAACAAGTTTTGATTAAAATAACTTTATTATTTTCTTACATGCCAGTTTTTATTTAATAGCTTCATAACCCATCTCTTAAAAAGAGTATAAAATTCTTGTTAGCCCAGGGTTTATGGGGCAATAAAGGCTGTGTTCTAAAGGACCCACACAACTGGATCATTAATGTCCTATATGGGACATCACAAATAAAGGGAGGAAGAGTGGTTACTATTTCTGTTTAGTTGAACATACACTGGCATGTATGTAAAAGCTCAGCTGTTCTTGGTGAATTGAATTAACTTTGGGAGAACCAGAGAAAGCTTCTGTTCTATATAGCAATTCGTTGTGTAAAATCTGTTGAATTAAAATCAACAAAGATTTCTTTGAAATGAAACTCTATGTCATTAGTGTCCATAAATCCACATTTTCTGGAGAAGTCTTAACTGGCTCTGAAGATATCTTTGTTGTAAGCATCCTAGAGTGCAGAGACATATGGCTGTATTGCTGCTTTTCTTCTCTGCAAACAAGAAGTGGATGGTCTTAGAATCATTCACATAAAATATTACTGAGAACTTCCAGCATAACAAAGATCCAGTTTGTCCAGAGTTGGTGTTCCATCTAATCACTTCATCAGTGAGTCACAAGCATGACTCTTTTCATCAGATTTCCTTGTCTGTTTCACTTACAGGTTTTATTTTACCTGGCATAAGTCACTTCTAAAGCTAAGTTTTCATACCTTTAGGAAGTTTTGTGCCTGCCACAGATACCAATATTATAAGTTTCATGGATAATAACTAACATGTCTGTGACCTAGCTTCTGCTGTTACCATGAATCATAATTTTAGTATTATCTGTGTTAGTAATGTTTTCATTACAATTTCATTTTTAGCAAATCTCACTGTGTGCTTTTTTGTTTTTTACTTAAAGGAAAGAACGCTTGGTGTATGTGGGTATCAGTATTGAAAACATCATTCCTCCACAAGTAAGTTTCTGGTTTATAGTATTTTTAAAGAGGAGACTGCCAAAATTGTTCTAAAATTTAACTCACTTTATATAACATGAGTGTTTTTAAATATATAGTATACCTATTTTATTAAAAATGAAAATTTAGCACCTTAAAGAAATCACCCATTTCCCTCATGATTGAAATTACGTGTATGCAGATAGCCCCAAAATGTAATATCACATCCAAACCAAGCTTAAAGCTCACCCCACGGAGTTTATGTTCTATTTTTTTTTTTTTTTAACCTAAATTGGGTAATTCGTTTTTAGCTTCTTTATGTGCTATTTATGTAAAGTGACTAAAAAATAGTTCAGGGAGATTTGGTTTTTAATTCCCTGCTTTGGGGGTTATCAGAAACTTCAATTTGTGTTCTTACAGTTCAGTTTCTTTGAAGGGATACCATTGTTTTGCATTTATTAATCTAATTTATAATTGAGAAAGCTATCTCATGAGTGAAAGTATATGTAACATGATATTCATTTGAAATGAAGAAATTTTCTTAGTTTCATATGCAGTTTCATTCAGGCTTAATTAAATCACACACTGAAATAACCTGTCTTGGTTAGTTATTTTTCTGGAGCACCATGCCCCTTTCTTCTTCTAAATCCATTAGATTTATTCAGCATATCTTTTGATTTATGTGTGTTAAGTTTCATTATCGGTGGATAGACTTCATCATGATTGTTTTAAAAAAGGTAATTATAAACTCACAAAAGCGTAAGTTTAATACAGAAGTGTTTTCATCCTTTGATCACCAATATTCTTTTTAATCTCTGTACTTAGTGTTGCCATGTTTCTTCAGTTTTGAGGGAATCATTTCACTTTTTTTAAACCTTTCACATGTGCTGCCTAGATGGACATTAGAAAGCTATTAATTCCAAGGAACTTTGTTCTGTTGTGAGTAATAACCTATATACTTATTATCATATTTTTAAACCAGGAGCCAGATTTTTCTGAAGATCATGAAGAAAAGAAAAAAGATTCTAAAAAATCCAAAGCAAACTTGCTTGAAAGGAGGTCAACAAGAACACGGAAATGTATAAGTTATAGGTATGAAATCTGTGAGAATGAAGGAGTGGAAAATGTTTTTGAAACAACCTGACCCCAAAGTATATGCTTTTCCCATTACAATGACAGTGATGATTAGAAGTTGTATATATATTTCTTACTTACCGTCTTTAGAATCATAGAATTTTAGAGCAGCCAACATCATCTTTTCCAAATGTAATTTGCTCATGTTATCCTCTTCTGTTTAACATACTTTGTCCAATTTCTGTAGCTCTGGGGATAAGAACCGATGCCTTTACCAAGGCCCACAGGCACTGCATAGCCTGCCCTGCACTTAGCTTTTCAGCTCCACCTCATCCACGTTTTTCCTTACTCTCTCAGGTTAGCCACACTGTCTTCTTTTGGTCCCTTTGTGTAGACTGTTTACTCTGCCTAGAATTTCTCTCCTGTTTTTTACCTTGTTAACAGTCTTCTCTTAATCAAACCCCTCTATTATATGCCCTCATAGCAACCAGTTTGTCTTCTTGAAAGTACTTCTATAGTCGTAACAATCGTGATTTTAATTTTTTGATTAATATTGCTCTCCCGCACTATACTGTTAACATGAAGGTAAGTACCATGTCCGTGTTATGCATCCCTCTGTTCTTTACAGCTAGCATAGTGCTCCATCAGTGCCTATTGAGAGACTCAATAAATATAGTCTGGTTTACCATCTGCCACCAGAAATATCAGAGAGAGATTTTTCCATAGTCACTCTGTTAGTAGCTAAACCTAGACTAAAACCTTATCTTCTAATTGTTTGCTCATCTAGTGTTCTTTCCACGAAACCACCCTGTCTCACTCAAATAATAAATAAATGATATTTTAGTTATTTTAGACCATTGTTAGACAACACCAAAACAGTCTTTTAACTTGAATAACTGGAGATGAAAAACAGAGTTGATTTTATAGAACTTTAAGCTTGTTTCCTGATTATAAACTTTTGTCAGTGATCATGAAAGAGTTCCCCTTGTGTAGTTTCTGTTGTTATTGTTAAAACTTTATTTTGGGTTGGCCGAAAAGTTTGTTTGGGTTTTTCCATAAAATGTTATAAATAAAATAAAATGCAGTAGGATCAGTAAGAGTAAAATCCTTAATATTTATGGGAATGGTGTCCATCTTATTGCTTAAGAAAAAAAAAAAACTTTGAAAAAGTACCGTTTTTTTATAAAATCATTAAAACTAGTGAAGTAAAAACCTACTAATGGAAAGTGCAAGTGTTAAAGTCAATTCTACTAAAACACAACAAATGCATTCCTAAAAATTGCCATTGTGTGCAAAATTGCACAAAAACTATAGGGATTATGGGAAATATGGAGTTAGGGCCACACACTCAAAAACTTCATTAGTGACACATTAAAAAAAAAAAAGATAACAACGGTAGTACCATTTGACACATCTTAAGTGGTTAAGAAATAACATAAATACTACAATAAATACGACATTTTATGTTGAAAAAAGACCTGAAGCTTGTCTGTGGAAGTGATTGTGAGGAGAGTTGCAATTTGTAAATTATTGTGTAGTGGTAGAAGGAGGGTTATTTGAAATCAGCCAGAAAGTTGTAATACCAGATGCAGATGGCTATAGCTTATAACACACATGATGAGCTTGGGTAGCTGGTAAACGTTTGTAAGGTGTGTGCACGTGTTTGTTTTGTGTATTCCTACGCAGCTGGTGCAGTTTTCTACATTTACCTAGTGTTTCTCACAAGGAAAATTACATATAAGCAAGTATGAAATACATGTTATGCTTGAATTATTTCCTAATATATCAGTTATGTTGGAACAAATTTACATTATCAGAACAAGCATCATAGGGGAACTGTATTGTCTTTCAATCCTGATGTAATTGTGGTTTTTAATGGGAGAAGAAATTTGTTTTATTAGCATTTCATCTTGGGTATATACCCAGAAGTGGGATTGCTGGATCATATGGTAGTTCTGTTTTTGTTTTTTTGAGGAACCGCCATGCTGTTTTCCATGGCAGCTGCACCATTTTCCATTCCCACCAACAGTGTACAGGGTTTCTGGGTTCTCCACGTCCTTACCAACACTTGTCGGCTTTTGTTTTTTTCATGGCGGCCATCCTAGCAGATGTGAGGTGATGTCTCATGATTTTGATTTGCATTTCCTTGATGGTTGGTGATGTTGAGCATCTTTTCATGTGCTTGTTGGGCATTTGTATGTCTCTTCTCAATTTTTCTTTTTTCCTTCTGCTTCTTAGTACTTTTTAAAGAGATTTAATAGAGTCCTCCATATGCTCTAATTTTTTAAAGTTTTATTCGTCATATTTAAGCTCTAAATACACCTAGAATTTACTTTATACATGGGGTGCAATGGGACTGTTGTGAGGATAAAATCTAAAGCACTTAATATATCAACACAGAAAACCCCCCCCCCAAAAATTTCATCACTACTATCATTTAATAATTGTTTGTCGGATTCTTATAGCTCCTAACAGAGGATGATGTCAAAGTTGACTAGAAGGAGCATTGGATTGGGGGCCAGAAGACTTCAGATTATAGCCCTCACCACGCCACTAATTAGCCATGTATCTTTGAGTGGTTAGTCCATTTCCCTGGGTCTTGGTTGACATACCTATGATGGTGAACTAACCCAGATGATCCCTTCAGCTTAAAATTATATAACAGTAATATAAACTATGTTTTTTAGCATAATATGTATTGTGATTCATTTATTTATACCCTGCCTAGTTCCCAAAAGGAGGTAAGGAAGATATATATTCTTATGTAAGGAGCAACTTTTTAAGCATAACACCAAACACAGAAACAACAGTGAAAAGGATATTTGATTATATAAAATTAAGAAAGACTCAGACAAAAAGCATTTACAAAAGAAAATGTTTGCTTGCAAAGAAATTTTGTAAAGGAGTTAAAATTCAAAAGGAATGGCTTATGAGTTTTTAAAATAACAGTGAGTATATAGTTTTTTTCATAGTGGAAATAGTTTTTCCACATGGTGTCTGCAAAGACTGTTGCATACTTCAGACATTAACATTGCTGAAGTCAAGGATAAAAAGCCATTTTTGTTAGGAAATCAGTTCCTTAAGAAAAATTAAGTTTCCATGTATTTTGAAGACTAGAAGTAGACAGCATGATTTGTTTTGTTTGTTTATTTGGGAGGGAGGCTGACTGGAGATGTGATGGGCACATATTTGTAATGATAGCAGGACAAAATGTCAGTTTTCCTGTCTCAAAACTTGAAAAAATAAGCAAAGGTTAAAGGGGAAATACACTTTGGGGACTTCCCTGGTGGTCCAGTGGTTTAGACTCAGCACTTCCACTGCAGGGGGCATTGGTTTGATCCCTGGTTGGGGAACTAAGATCCCGCATGCCATGGCGTGGCCCAAAAAAAGGGGGGGGTGGGGAATACACTTTGGATAGAAATAGTTGCAACATATGACAAAGATGTTAAAATCTTTAATACATAAAAAGCTCTTACAGATCTGTAAGGAAAGATGAATGTACTGGCTAATAAAATGGGGAAAGGACACAAACCAGTACTTGCAAATGAAAAAGTAAAAATGACCAGTAAACATGAAAATAATATTGGCTTTACTGGGTATTCAAATTAAAATTAAGGAACAAAATAATTTTGTTTTTCCATATTAGCAAAAAAATCTTAATGGTAAAATTCACTTCATGGTTGTATTTTAAATTGCTACAACCCTTGAAGAACAATTTGTATGCCCTTTAAGCCAACAATTTTATTTGTAGCAAGAATACCAGGAACAAACCTATAATCCAACAAAATCTCATAGTGGAACCAAGGGGCATCTCACCAAACAAAAGAAAAGATAAAGTTATGAAAAGATACTGAGGAAGGGTAGAGTTTAGATGAAATTTAAATGAAGAGTAAGGCTCAAAGCAAAGCAGGACTGTGAAAGGGTCAGTATCATATGTGGACAGCATGGTAGACACAGGGTCCTATTTACTTGAAAACAATGAAGATAAGAGTGTGGAGTGTTGTGTCCAACCCCTTATCCAAACTCTGAATCTGGGATGTAAATCAAGGCTGCTTATTTGTGTTAAAAGTGACTTAGATCCTCTAGGCAGGGGTGGGTGTTTCATTCTTACTGCTATAATTTCCTTTGTCCAAGGGTTCTGATGGTCTCTGAATTTAGAAAACAGAGTGTCTCAGTAAGAAAGTAGTAGTGGCTCAAAGAAATAGATTGTTACGGCACTTTACAGCTGCATCTTGTCCTTGGGAGAAATCCTGTTTTCCATTAACTTTGTATCCGGCTTTATCTGAATCTGTTATTCTAGCCTGATGAATAGATGCACAGATTTTTACTTTCTCAGAATTTATCTTAAGGAAAAGCTAAGCTATATCTATAAGGATGTTTTTCATAGCATTGTTTATAATCATGAAAAAATTGGAAGTAAACTGTTGCATTTAAAAATATGTTGTAGAAGAAAAGTTCTTAACCTGAAACTTATGAATCCTCTGAAATTATATGTAAAATGTTATGTTTGTGTAGGTATATATATCTTCCTAGAGAGGAAATCTATAGCTGTAATGAGTTTCTCAACTCAAAAGGCAAAATATTTGGCTATTAGTCATTGTTTTTTTTTAAAGGATTTTTGATTTTTGATTTTATTCTTTTTTTCTTTTTGCCTGCGTTGGGTCTTCGTTGCCGTGTGCGGGCTTCTCATTGCGGTGGCTTCTCTTGTTGCGGAGCACGGGCTCTAGGCTGGCGGGCCTCAGTAGTTGTGGCGCACGGGTTCAGTAGTTGTAGCTTGCGGGCTCTAGAGCACAGGCTCAGTAGTTGTGGCACACGGGCTTAGTTGCTCCGTGGCATGTGGGATCTTCCTGGACCAGGGATCAAACCCGTGTCCCCTGCATTGGCAAGCGGATTTCTTAACCACTGCGCCACCAGGGAAGTCCTGGCTATTGGTCTTAACTCTGTTGTTAATCACTGTGTAACTTTAATCCAATGCTGTCCAATTTACTGTGGTTATGGAAATGTTCTGTTTCTTTGCTGTCCAGTATGGAAATCAGTAGCCATATGTCACTGTTGAGCCCTTGAAATATGGCTAGTGAGGAACAGCATTTTTTATTTTAATTATTTTAAATATAAATAGCCACATGTGGCTAGTAATTACCATATTTAGCATGATCTTCAAGTCACTTTATCTTTTGGTCACCTCAGTTCTAAAGTGAAAGGAGTTTTGTATGTGAATAAATCTTAGGAATCATCTAGTCTTGGTTTTTTGCTTTAAGTTGGAGGAAATAGCCCTTGTGACAAAAAGTATGTTTAGCTAGTTTTAAAATTCTGACCATCTGTATATGAATTTCAGTAATAATAATAATATAATCTTTAATAACAACAATAGTATACTCCTCACACTTAGTATGATTTCTGGAACACGAATTTTGTTCAGTTTACCTTGTCATATGATTTGTATAATCGGGTTGGCAAACTGGCCTGTGGGCCAATCCAGCTCACTGCCAGTTTGTGTATAGCACGTGACCTAGGAGTGGTTTTTACATTGATAAATGGTTGAAAAAAGAACCAGAAGGATAAAATTATTTGAAAATTACATGAAATTCAAATCACAGTGTCTATAAATAGAGTTATATTGGAACACAGCTACTTTCATTCACTTAAATTGTCTGTGGCTGATTTTGCACTACAATGGCAGAGTTGAGTAGTTACAACAGAGATTGTACAGTCTACAAAGCCCATTACAAAAATATTTGTTGCTGCCTGGTATAGATGATCTTTGAAAATGAAAAAACAACTTAGAATTAGATACTGATTTATAAATCTCTGTTTTACCAAAGAAATTGAGGTTAACAGGACTGAGGTGGTCTAATCCAAGTCCCACAGCCCCAAAGTAGCAGAGAGCAGTTTCACATTCAGCCCTTTTTCACTTCAGAGGCAATTTTCCTAACCCATATGCCAGGACAGGCTGTAATGTGATTGTTGTATGTATTTTAGATTTGATGAGTTTGACGAAGCAATTGATGAAGCTATAGAAGATGATATCAAAGAGGCTGATGGAGGAGGTATGTGTTTATCATTCTCTCTTTTTCATCTAACTCGGCCAATACGTTAACTAAGATGCCCTGATTAGAGCAGTGAGCAAGCATATTTTCTTACTCTCCTCAGTATGTATCACGATCACTACTGATGTTAACTGTCTGAGATTCAAAATAATCTCTGGACACGGTGTCAATGTATAGACTCAGAGCTTCTAATTATTTTAAAAGTAGTATTATTTTATAATCTGATATGAAACATAAATGTTCCTCCCTAGGTTAAATGTTCCTCCCTAGATTAAAAAATTTTCTTCTGCTTCCAAACAGAAAACTTTGCTGTTGTCTTTCCATTTTTAGATCACTACTGCTACAAAGTTACAAAAATTATGGATAATCAGAATCTAAATGATTGCTTTCAATTAAAAATCAATTTATTAATTTCATAGTCTTTAATGGGTGACATTAAAATAGAAGAATTTGAAGATAATTTAATTAAAGAGCTATGTAGGAAATCACCAGTGCTACAGTGTTATTATGAAAGCTCTAGAAAGGATTAATAATAAGTAGGCTGTTTGTAGTGAAACTGAAGAAGTCACTAGCTTTTCCAGACATGTGTGCCTTATTTACATCTTTGCTGCTGAATTCTCACTTTCTCTGCCCTGCAAACACAGTTTAAAAAAAAAATTTAAAAATGGATTGGCCTCTTTCTATAAAGCCATGTCCAAAAGACAGCTTTCAAGAAGAGATTCTTGAGTGACTGCTGATAGGTATGAGGTTTCTTTTTGGGGTGATAAAAATGCTCTGGAATTAGTGGTGATGGTTGCACAACTTTGTGACTATACTAAAAACCTATGAATTATACACTTTAAAAGGGTGAATATTATGGTACATGAATCATATCAAAAAAAATTTTTTTTAATTAATTAATTAATTTATTTATGGCTGTGTTAGGTCCTCATTTCTGTGCGAGGGCTTTCTCTAGCTGTGGCAAGCAGGGGCTACTCTTCATCGCGGTGCGCGGGGCCTCTCACTATCGCGGCCTCTCCCGTCGCGAAGCACAGGCTCCAGACGCGCAGGCTCAGCAATTGCGGCTCACGGGCCCAGCTGCTCCGTGGCATGTGGGATCTTCCCAGACCAGGGCTTGAACCCGTGTCCCCTGCATTGGCAGGCAGACTCTCAACCACTGCGCCACCAGGGAAGCCCTCAAAATTTTTGAAGAAGCAAGTTCTCTACATAGTAAACTTCTATTTAGTAGGATAAACAAAAGAGAGCTCTGTCAGCTAAAGTTGTGAGAAAATTGCATATCTGTAGGAAGAAAATAAAGAAATGAAAATCTGCTAAGGACAATCTGTAGATATTAAAGGGAAGCTTTTAATAAACATAGTTTTCTCTCTCTTTCCCTCCCTCTCTTCCCCTCACCTGCCCTACACCCTTCCCCTTGGACTCAGGAGTTGGCCGAGGAAAAGATATCTCCACTATCACAGGCCACCGTGGAAAAGATATCTCTACTATTTTGGATGAAGAAAGGAAAGAAAATAAACGACCCCAGAGGGCAGCTGCTGCTCGCCGGAAGAAACGCCGGCGACTAAATGATCTGGACAGCGACAGCAACCTGGATGAAGAAGAGAGCGAGGATGAATTCAAGATCAGTGATGGGTGCGTGGTCTGTCAGTAGATCCCATTCTCTAGGTCCAGGCTTGAACAGGCCTACCAGATGAGCTTGGCCCTGCTCTGATGGAGCTTTTGTTCTTCATGCACATAGACAATCTGTTTTCAGGATACTTTAAACAAATTCAGCGATGCTGATTTTGGTTCTTTCTAGATTAAAACGAAGTTTTATGGGTTATTGTTTGTTTTTTGGGGGGGGCCCACACGATGCGGCATGTGGGATCTTAGTTCCCCAACTAGGGATCGAACCTGTGCCCCCTGCATTGGGTGTGCAGAGTCTTAACCACTGGACCAGGGAAGGGAAGTCCCTATGCTTGTTGGTTTAATATTCAACATTGTATTTAAGTTTCATGAACAGCATTTAGCATTCATTTGTGGTGTACCTCTGTGCCACATTCTGCCACCATGACCATGAGAGGTTCCCAGTCAAATGTGAGAAATGGACAGGTATGAGTATTTAGAAACTGTTCTCTGGTGACCCATAGGGGTTTGGGTTGGGGCAAGTAATTCAGTATGGAAGATCAGGAAAGGCTTCCCTGCAGAGCAGGTATGGAAAGAATACCACAAAGTTTCTCCTCTCATATTGTTTAGTGGAGGAAACAAACATAAACCACAAAAAAGTCATTCTGCATGATATGATAGCTACTAAAACATAAGTCAGGGTACAGAGAAGGGCCAGATCAATCCAGGGAGGTCAAGGAAAGCCTCAGAGTAGAAATAAAGTTTTATCTGAAATGTGAAGAATGAATCGGGCAGATTGATGAATTTGAGATTAGAAGCAGTGAAGGAAAGAAAGTATTCTAAGCAGAGAAATCCTGTCCAGGGCAGCCAGGCATAAAACGTCATAGAATATTTAGGAAACTCCTGGTGTGTCAGGATAAGAAGAATTGAGGAAGCAGCAGAAAGTGCCCTGCTGGAAATGTGGCCAAGACATAAAAAGGAACCAGATGATGGAGTATTTTGTTTGTCATGCATAAGAATTTGGACTCTTTCCTGAAGATGATGAAAACCCACTGAATGGTTTAAAATACCAGACTAATATGAGGTTTATGTTTCAGAAAGATTCATCCTGGCATTCATTCGGAGGATTTACTGAGGGAAAATGAGTGTAGAGATTAAAGAGACTTTGGGGAATTGCTGTAGTAGTTTAGATGGGATATGAGAGCCTGAACTGAGAAGAGGTATCAGGTTTGAGATATTACCTTTATGAGGTAGACTCCGGAGGAATGAGTCATTGATTAGATGTGAGAAATGAAAAGGGAGAAAGAAATTAGGATAAATACCAGGTTTCTGCTTTGAATTACTGGATGGGTGACAGTACCAAATACCAGGCTAGGGAACAGAAGAGAGGAGTAGGTTAGGAAATAATGAGTTCACTTTTGGGCATGTTGAATTTGAGGTATGTGGGGGACTTCCCAAGAGGCCAAAGCAATTTACGTACAAAAATCAGCATCAGTTCATGTTCATAACTCCTTCTAAAAAAAGGAGAGGGGGCAAAACATCTCTTCATTTTATAAACAGGGAAACTGATACAGTTAACTGGATATTTTACATTAAACGTTACTTAATAATTCACTGGACTTGTTAGAATTGGAACTCAGAACTCAAAAACGGGTTCACGGTTTTGAGTGTACCATCATAATTCATTTGGTTTCTCTTGGACAGATCTCAAGATGAGTTTGTTGTATCTGATGAGAACCCAGATGAAAGTGAAGAAGACCCACCATCTAATGATGACAGCGACACTGATTTCTGTAGCCGAAGACTAAGGCGACATCCCTCCCGGCCTATGAGGCAAAGCAGGCGTTTGCGGAGAAAGACTCCAAAGAAAAAGTACTCCGATGATGATGAAGAGGAGGAATCCGAGGAGAATAGTAGAGACTCTGGTAAAAATAATTTGTATCCACATCTCACGAAGTCAGTAAATTCTTATGACTTCTGGAATTAAGATTTCTTAAAATAAAATTCCATTCAATTGTAATATAAGCTTTCTGATGAAACTTTGAGTTCTGTTCTTGTGATTCACCACTAATTAAATCTTTCACATAAAGCACATCTGAGAAGATAGATACAGATGGATATGTTAACTTCATGCCAGATTCATTTAGGATTGTGATGAATCCTTTTGGTGCCAAGTGTTTCCATGCCTAGACTTTACCTTCATAGTGTTTCTTGGGAATCATTCTTAATAATCTGAGAACATTTTTCTCAGATGTCTAGCTATTAGAGAAAGATTACCAATTATCTCTAACATTTAGATCATGATCGGTGATTATGATTGTTAGTTTTTATAAATTATCAGTCGTTGATGTTATTATAGCTTATGCTTATCTCTGTTAACTAAATAAATAATGAGAGGCACAGCAGGTAAAAGAACAGATAGGAGTGCTTTATGGGATTGGCAGATAGGTAGCTGTCATCCTCCTGAGGAAGTGCCACAGACAGGAGTATTATATCCCCAACTTAGGCCAGGCTTGTGGAGTTTTACATAACCACAGTACAGTATCAGAATCAGGAATTTTATTGATAAAATACTATTATCTAATCAACAGTATACATTCAAATTTTATCAGGTGTCCCAATATTGTCCTTTATATAAACATCTTTTCCTGGTCAAGGATATAGTTCAGAATTACATATTGCATTTATTCACGTCTCTTTAGTCTCCTTTAATCTGTAATATTCCTCAAACTTTGTTGAATGTAGCATTTTTGAAAAATACACACTCGTTATTTTGTAAAACATACCTCATTTGGGTTTTTGTAGCCTTGTGATTAGATTCTAGTTATACATTTTCGGCAAGAATATCACAGAGTTAATGTATGTCCTCCAGGTCTCTCTATTATTTTCCCTTTGTAATTAATAAATAATTCATAGGAAGATATTTTGAGACTGTAAATATCCTGTTCCATATCAGATGTTTCACCCACTAGCTTTAGCATTTATTCATGAGTTTTCTAACTCCTTCCTTCCTTTTATATTTAATACTTGGTGTTCTGTAAGGAAGAGCTTTCTCTTCTCCCCTATATATTTATTTCTTTGTATCAGTGTAGACTTAACAGATTCTTATTTCAGTCGGTGGATATATGTTACCATCACTATTTTGACACACTTTGCCCTAGATTTGGCCAGTGGGGACCCCTTTAAACTGTTGGCTAGCTGTTTTGAAATATTTGAAATCCATTAGAAAACAAAGCTAGATATGATGATTCAGTGGAATTTGTTAGCATTCCTGAAAAACTGCTCTGACACAATGCCATAGTCTGACTTTGGTTTATTGATCAGAGGTGACATGACAAGAATAGTGCTATTTAGCAGTGCTTTGAAAGTTAAAGTAGCCCCATGAGCTGTATTTAGCAGATTTTAATTCCGCATGGAAAAAAGGCAAAAATATAACTCCAGTTCTGTACTTATTTGAAACAGGCGCATCAGTTTTTTGTGGTTAGAAAGTTTAACCTCTGCAGTACATTGTGAAGCTATGACTGTAGCCATATAGCTACATACATAGGAAAAGCAGATTATCATGCGGCAACGTAGTAACTCTCCACCAAGAGGAGCAGTTGTGGCAGCCATGCAGCTCACTGGGTAGCTCTAGGTTGTATGAGATAAGGATTATGTAAAAAGTTTTTTTGTTTTTTTTTTGGCTGCACCGCAGGATCTCAGTTCCCCCGCCAGGGATTGAACCCAGGCCCTTGGCAGTGAGAGTGTGGAGTCCTAACCACTGGACTGCCAGGGAATTCCCTGTAAAACATTTTTTTTTTTTTTTTTTCCATGTCCGCAGCCAAACTTATCCCCAGGTCCCAGGGCAGGGGACCCGGGGCCCATGAGCTGTGGAACTTGCTGTGGCAGTCATCTGGTGTAAAACATTTTTTAATCTTGAGGGTTGACTGCTAATAGGATACATTTGTGAGGTTTGGCATTAAAGCCCCCCCAGATGTACTCATATTATTAAGAAGAAAATGAGAGACATGATTACTGTTCATTTAAAAGTTATGACTGAACTCTGCCTAATAGCTTTATATTTTTATAACCTAAGCTAACTACTTTTCTATTTAGTGGAATTAAAATTTGTACTTGATGGGACTTCCCTGCTGGTCCAGTGGTTAAGACTCTGCACTTCCAATGCAGGAGTCCCAGGTTCAATCCCTGGGCGGGGAATTAAGATCCCACATGCTGCACGGCACAGCCAGAAATAAATTAAAAAAAAAAAAAAAATTGTGCTTGATTTCTTTTTCCTTTCTCCTCTTTTTTTTTTTTTTTTTTTTTTAACAGAAAGTGATTTTAGTGATGGTTTTAGTGATGATTTTGTAGAAACTCGGCGAAGGCGGTCAAGGAGGAACCAGAAAAGACAAATTAACTATAAAGAAGATTCAGAAAGTGATGGTTCCCAGAAGAGTTTACGACGTGGTAAAGAAATCAGACGAGTTCACAAGCGTAGGCTTTCCAGCTCAGAGAGTGAAGGTAAGGAATAGCTCTCCAGTTTACAGAAGTTTGGACAAGACAGCAGTACAAATTATAAAGTGGACTCAGGATGATGATTCTGTACCATTTCTTAGAAATTTAATAAAACCCGTAATATCTTTGAGACAAAACCCATTATTTTATGCCTGGTCAACTTATAGTTTAAATAACTGATACTTGATAAGATACTAACTTTTAAGGTCTTCATTGTAATAATTAAATTCTTCATTGAAACTGGAAGAGTATCAGAAAATTGTGATCTGAACAAGATTTCTTCTGCTCCCTTATTATTTATGGCCCTCATTTTGAAATAACCTCCTATGTCCTGAATACCTGAACAGTTCCAAACCAAGGGTGCCTACTGTCTCTCTCCACCGTAACAATGAGCTTTACTTGGTAAACTTTTATTTCTTAATAGCTTTAGCTGTGCCCCATACCAGAAGTACAGGAAAAGATCTAAAATATGAACTTGTGATATCCATTTAGTCTTTGTAGTTATTCCAGAGTTCTTCCCAAGTTCATTTTAAATGAGTCTAACCCTTACCTTCCCCCATTTCTTTTTTATATATTTAATTCTCCATTGTTTATGGTCTGTTTTGAAGATTATTTGCTTTCATAGATCCTTGTCATTTAAGTTTGAGCCCAAGCCAGGAGAGCAAGGGAAAAAAATGTTTGGATATGGGAGACTAAAGAAGGGAGGTAAACATCTGGGTGAATGTGTATTTATCTTCATGTGTCATTAAAGACAGATATAAATTAATTAATTCAACTATTAAAAATAAATACTTACTGAACTAGTCACTGTCCTCGGCACTGGGAATAGAAGAGTGAAAAGAATAACCAAAAACATATAACTCTGTCATGTAACTCTTATTTTAGTTGGGGGAAGAGAGACAATAAACATGATAAATAAGTAGAATATATATTAGGTGGAGATAAATGCTACAGAGAAAAGTAAAGGAGAAAAGGAGCATAGGTGAAATTTCAGATAGGGTACCAAAGGAATGCCTCACTCAGAAGATAACATTTGAGTAAAGACCTGAAAGAAATGTTGATACCCACATGTGATTAGTGGGTACCATATTAGATAGTGCAGTAGACCATTGTATAGACTTTGGAATTTATTCTGTGTGAGATGAGAAATAATTGGAGGATTTTGAGCAGAGGAGTGATATGATCTGACTTACATTTTAATTTGCTATGGTATCTGTGTTATGAGTACATTGAAGGGGACAGGGAGGTAATCTAGGAATCTAGTTGGGAGGCCATTGAAATAGGCCAGGTGATGATGATGGTGGGTGAGACTAGAGCAGTAGCAGTAAAGGGGTGAAAAGCAGTCAAATTATGGATATACTTTGAAAGTAGACCCATAGGATTTACTACTGGGTTAGATGGGAGAAAGAAAGGAATCACGGATGACTGAGCGATTGGAAGAATAGAGTTGCCAATAACGAAGATGGTGGAGACCAGAATGGCTCAGGTTTGAGGAAGAAGTTTAGGAGCTTGGTTCTGCCTGTTTAGAAATCCAGGCATAGATGTTGAGCAGGCAGTTTGATACATGAGTCTGGAACCTATGGATTGGTTGCCTAAAAAAAATGTGAGAGTCACTGGCATATGGATGGTATGCAAAGCCATGAGACCAGGTGAGTCAAGTATAAACAAGAGAAGACGTTTCAAGACCACCAAGGACACTGAATAACATGGAATGAGAGTTAGCGCAGTATTTCAGATGTCCTGAATTGGGTGCTTAGTTTCTTTCCGTATCGGTTTGCTTACATGACTCCCTAATTTGAGGGCTAGTGGGAAGGAGTTGCTTAGTTTGTGACCAGCCTATCTTCATTTAATTTAAGGATTCTGCTCTTTCCTAAAATCTCAGGCAAAGTATACTGTGAATCACATTGGGCATTGTTGTGGGACTGAGAGGAGAGAGAAATAAGGCCAGTTATTGAAGGGAAATAGTTACGTACAAGCAAGTCTGAAAGCAGGACATGGGATGAATATGGGGAGGAAAAGGAGAATTACTTAAATCTGTTAAAGGAGAATTACTTAACTCTGTTAATGGTTAACTGTGCCAGTGGCTTAAATGTGCTGTTTATTCTAGAGAGCTATATATCCAAGAACTCTGAAGATGATGAGCTAGCTAAAGAATCAAAGCGGTCAGTTCGAAAGCGGGGTCGAAGCACAGATGAGTATTCAGAAGCAGATGAGGAGGAAGAGGAAGGTAAACCATCCCGAAAACGGCTACACCGGATCGAGACAGACGAAGAGGAGAGTTGTGACAATGCTCATGGAGATGCAGATCAGCCTGCCCATGACAGCCAGCCCAGGGTCCTGCCCTCAGAACAAGAGAGCACCAAAAAGCCCTATCGGATAGACAGTGATGAGGAAGAGGACTTTGAAAATGTAGGCAAGGTGGGGAGCCCTTTGGACTATAGCTTAGTGGACTTACCTTCCACCAATGGACAGAGTCCTGGCAAAGCCATTGAGAACTTGATTGGCAAGCCAACTGAGAAGCCTCAGACCCCCAAGGACAACAGCACGGCCAGTGCAAGCCTGGCCCCCAATGGGACAAGTGGTGGGCAGGAGGCAGGGGCACCAGAAGAGGAGGAAGATGAGCTTTTGAGAGTGACTGACCTTGTTGATTATGTCTGTAACAGTGAACAGTTATAAGACTTTTTTCCATTTTTGTGCTAATTTATTCCACGGTAGCTCTCACACCAGCGGGCCAGTTATTAAAAGCTGTTTTATTTTTCCTAGAAAACTCCACTACAGAATGACTTTTTAGAAGAAAAATTTCAACAGACCTTGAAGTCTTTCTGTGAAGTGACCAGTTTTGAACTTTGAAGATAAATAATTGCTGTAAATTCCTTTTGATTTTCTTTTTCCAAGTTCATGGTCCTTGGTAATTTCAGTCATGGGAAAAGAATCTTATTGTAACAACAAAGATTTGTATATTTTTGACTTTATATTTCCTGAGCTCTCCTGACTTTGTGAAAAGGGTGGATAAGAATGCATTCCGAATCTGTGAGGGCCCAAAAACAGAATTAGGGGTGGGAGAAAGCACTTGTGCTTTAGCTTTTTCATATTAAATATATATTATATTTAAACATTCATGGCATAGATGATGATTAACAGACTGCTTAAAAGTTCAAGTCTGTATTGTTGCAGTTTGAGAATTGTAGATAACATCATACATAAGTCATTTAGTAACAGCATTCATGAAATCAGCTTGTTTACTATTGGAGATAACCACACTTAATAAAGAAGAGACTGAAAAAGTACCATCGTAAAAAACTCTAACCTAAGTTTCTCTTATAGCGGAGTTTGTTGTTTAAAAAAAAAAAATCATCTGAAAAGCATTTGTACAGTAAAATGTATAATGAAGCTTTGACAACCAGATTGTGCTAGTAAAAAATTTTTTAAAACAGCTTTATGCAGTGGTGATGAGGTGGCCTTTAATATACTATCATGGAGAATTACTAGTGAAATGAGTGTGGTCTTTCATAAGGCCCAGGTGGACTGTAAACTTTGCAGATAGTGTAACTCTTGTCTTCTGGCCACTTAATATTTAAATATCTGAAATACCATTTTAAAAGAAGTACATCTATACATAACATACATGAAGAGATGGATGCTAAGCTGACCGCAGTATTTTAGCACATTTGTAGAAGGGGAAAGGATTTTCAGGTGAATTTTAACTGGTCTATTCTTGCCCTTAGTATCTACTTCAAATTGAAGTCTACAAACAAAGCAGTTCCTTTGGGAGGTTTTTAGTTTGAGTTTTAGTGTGTGTGTGTGTGTGTTTATGTGTGTGTGTGTGTGTGTATGTGTGTGTTGGAATTTCCTATCTGCCTGGATATATTAGCAGGGTTTGAATGTAGTTTTGGCCTTTGGCCATTAGACTTCTATTAAAATTCATTAATAGTCACACGACCAATATAGAATTGATTGAAAACCGCCAATGTACTTAATAGGTATGACATCCTTTTCAAACATCTCAACACTTTAAAGAAAGATAAGCCCTTTGTTTCAAGAAAAAGGGGTTTGTAACTAACTAAATATCTAACGTGTAATTGACACTAAAATATGAACTTGTCTTAGTTTCTGTTACAGCTGTAAAATTTCAGGCAGAGCCATAAATAACATTGTACAGAGTGTAGCACTTGTGATTAAACCTTGCCTGTCAAATTCTGAAACCTTCAGCCATTACTTCTGTGAATACTTTTGCCCTGGGATTGGGTTTTCTGTTCCAGTGTTGTGTCTGTTGCCGGCAATGGACACACCATATCTGCTGCTGGCCCAAGGAACTTCATTAATTTTTCTTTCCATTAAGCATTATATGTGCTAGTCAGTGCGTAGTAAAGCACTTCTCTTTTTTATTATTAAAAAGCTGGCATTAGACTTGCATTATAAATACCTCTCTAGAAACTTTATACTCCTTTTCCTCCCTCCACAGGTGTTGCCCTTAAATCTTATCTTTTGGCCTTGAAAGTTTATAGCTGTTGTTTTTCACTTGTTGGTTCTTGGTTTTTTTTGTTTTGTTTCACTTTAGTTCTGTAGTACCTACCCATTAACATTTTTGCTTTGATTCTAGCAGTGTACATGTATCTGTATAAAAAATAAAAGAATGAAAGCAGCCTAAAAATAGGATGCACCAACAGCATGTGGTTCCAAGCAAGTTGTGATTTTTATTTTGAGACAGTGTTCCACCAGAAGGGAGGGAAGGGCTTACATTCACAGACAGTAAGTAAGGCTATGTAAGGAGCCACATTCACTTACCAGGCCTGCTTTCTGGCTAGGTTTGTTTCATTTATTTGAAAGTCAGTTAAGAATGTTGGCCTTTTTAACTATCTAAAACAGGCAGGCAATAGAAGGATTCCTATTAATGCAAGGTAAGTGGTTAGAATGTGCAGGTGGCCTATCCTGCCCCCCGTCTCCTGCTACCATTTTAGTCCCACAGCTGGGTAAAGCCACTAAGGTGCAGAAACTCCCATGTACCCTCTCTCTACCTCTGGACACACCAGCTTCTGCTTCAGCCTATTAGTTTTCTTCAGCTAAGCAAATGACAAGAAGAAGTATTAAATGGGTAGATTATTTATTTTACAGGATGCCTAATGTGAAATAAGGAGTTCTTTTTACTCTTCTGCTATAGAGAGCAAAAGGTAATTTTTATCTTAGTAAGGACTGAGTATTCTATTTAGCAAATGTCCCACTGACATTGATACCATTTTTGCTGCCTGTTATTTACCAAACTTGAATTCAGTGTTTGTGAACTTGATAGTGTTTCCCTTTGAAAATTCCCTTCACATTCTGATTAAACCAGTTAACTACGCTTCATCTACAAAGAGTGCAATCTAAGCACCTGATAGTTACAAATTGTTATCATTGCAGGTAGGTTAATTATGGCTGATTAAATGTTGAACAGTTCAAAAACAATTCTGCTGCTTGGTGTTTAGATTCAGTCCCTCAGAGAGTCTGTGTTTGCTGAAATACTAACTCTGAACATGCTTTGAAGAAGTTAAAAAAGAACAAAATGTAGGAAAAAGTGCATTTTCTATTTCCAAAGACATAATTCAGTCACTAGGAACTGGACAGAGTATAGGAAAGCAGCAATTCATCTAGAGTTTAGAACATCTTGGATCCTTGTAATTAGAGTACTAACCATGGATTTAGGCTCCCAATAGCTGCTATGTAACAGAGCCCTTTAATACTTTAAACCCCCTTTTTGGAAATACAAATTGGACTCCCATTATCAAACTCCACAGTCTATAGCAAATATATTAAGGGGAGATGTAGTTTAGTACTCAGAATATTTAGTTTGCAGTTTCTGTAAAGGTTTGAAAACTAGACAAATTTTCACAAAGCAGAAACTTTGAATTAAAATACGTGAAAAGAACTCAGACTGAAAATAACATGTTTTGGTTTTGTAGACTTGTGCTGATGAAATAGTGTTTCGTGTAAACGTTTTCTGTTGTTGGCACATTACTAGAGAATGACGGCAGCGACATTCTCAAGAATATATCTGATTTATTGAGGTCGGGTTTCCTTGGCACGTCTTTTTCCAGTTGGTCAAGGTTGCAGATTCCGAGAATTAAAAGGAGTTTCATTTAGAATAAATTCATGTCTACTGATAATTTTTTAAAAATGATCTACCAAAGAATCAAGGACTTCAAATGCTAAAGAAGTTGTTGAAAAAAAGATTTTTAAACAAATTAACTTTAACAGGACATTACAAACTCCAGTTTTTACTTTTTGATTGATAGAACCCATCCCATAATATGCATTTGGGCAAAGAACATATATTAAGAAAAATGTAGGTGTTTACTGTTATTTAGAGTTTAAAAGGTGGGGAGATGTTAGCTATTTTTAAGTGGGACTGATGGAATTTCCTCTGTCACAAGGAATGCCTTTTTAGCTTATGTTTGTGGGGATAAGAGATGTTAACTGTTCGCTAGTTCTACCATACAATTGAAAGGAACCTAATGAATTTACAAGTTTAATATTCAGAAAAAGTTGTGAACTGCCCTTCACCAACACAGTGGAACAAACAGGTCCCTGATTCATGGCATTGCCTCACAGCTATAGGACAAGTATTCAAAGACCCAGATCTTTTTTTAAATGGAATAAACATATATATGTATGTGTATATATATATATATATAAATTAATATGTATATACATATCTTAGATGTTAGAAGAAATAAAAATGAACCCTTTGAAATTATTTGACACTATAAAAAATAAGACATAATTGTAACTGATGTGAAATTATGAACATCATTTAATTACACAAAGCCTAGAGAAAAATAGGGAAGTTCCTCTTCTTGGTTTAACATCCTGGTTCTCCCAAGAAGCAAGAATGCCAAGACTGCATACCTTCTGTATCTACCTAGTCCTCTGCTTAATATCTGTTATTAAACTTTCTTAGAATAAATTCCATTCCTATTTTATCCACCATTCCCAGTTTGTACCTGTAAACCTACCTTGGAAGTGGCAAGCTAACTGCTGATTTACTTCATTGTTTTTATACCAATCCTGAAAGACAAGACCCTTTGCTATCAGTGTATTTAAACTGAGTTATTTTGTTACATGTATACTTAATAATTTGTTTCCAAAATATTTCACTCTTAAATTATCATTAACATTTTGAGTGCCAAGAATTGCTAAGTAACTATGTAACATATATTGAAGATTGTCATTCTCCAGCAAGCAAGCAGTCATTAATAAGCAAAAATGTAGTGCTCTTGGTATATAGCTACTTTAGGTGGTACACTCGACACTTTCTAAAAATTCATATAAACCCTCTCAGAAATTGATTAGGATATGATTCCATTAGTGAATTTTTCCATTTTTGTCATGTAAGCTCAATTTTTTTTCCTTTCATGTTTATACCATTTCGCTCTGGGAAATGCTGCAAACCCTATTCTGACACATTGTAGTGATTTCAGTTAATAAAGATTTTTATTTTAATAACTAAGATGTCTATCCTATGCATAAGTTATATGAGAGGGCATAACAAATTATTGGACAAGTAGAAATTTATTAATTAAGCTCCTTAGACATTTTGAATGAGAAAAAACATTTTTAAAGGAACTACATTTGTGTTTTTTGCCAAACTGGTACAAGCTAGAAAATGCACTAGGGACTGAGTGACCTGCCTTGTTCATTTTGCCACTGGATGATGTAAGTTAAGAATGGAATTGTTAACCCTAACTATATATTTTCTTGACTTTCATCAGTTTCTAAAATCTAATTCAAGTGTTTGGGGTTTTGTTTGACATGTATTTATTGAGTTCTGTTCTTAGACCAGGAGCTAGCTGCATGTTGTGCTTATGAATGGCCAAGAACACAATCATTGGGAAACTTAATGGCTCAAGACCTTCTGAATCATTTAACTTATTTTGTATGTTGCAAAAAAAAAAAGTTTATTTTGCTTGAGAGTCACATTTTTTTATAACTGTACAGCTTTTAAGGGAGGGGAGGTGGAAAAATACCCTAAAATAGGATGTAGATTTTTACAATTGTGTTTATGCTAGAACATCTACAGGTGCATTATGTAATTAAACCTAAAATTGTTTAAAAATTTGTGCCATGGTCTTTTTCATTATCCTGCCCTTTAGCAGAGTTGGTGCACATCAATACTGCTATATGGACAAGCCTTGAAATTAGGCTAATAACCCTGTCTCCAAAGCTTTAAGATCATTGCATGAAAATTACACACACACACACACATACGCACATATACACACATGTAGACATATATACACAGATCTAGTTTATATTAGTGTAAATGGATTTTCAATTTAAGAACAGCTATAATGGCCCAAATTTGGCATTTAGCAGCATATTCTTAAAGTGCGTGATTTTCGTGATGCCTAACTAGGGTATTCTCAGTGTTGGTCTGATGTTTTGTTCTCTTATCAAAGTAGAGTCTTGATAATGGTATCTGAATTATAGCTTGCCCAAACCTGCCAGGAGGTTTTGTATACACCTTGAAAGGATGTGTCCTGTGCTGGGATGGGGTTTGGGAGTGGAACAGAGCTTGGTTTCTTTGCAATCTGTAAAAGAAGGAGAAACTAGAATTGTTTGATTTGGTTCTTGTAGACTCAATTCAGTAGACTTAATTCCACAGGAATATCTGTCTGCTGGAGGCATGGCAGGAAGGGATATCAGATTCAAATTCCAATTCCCTTCTTACTTGATAAAAAGTATTTTGAAATCTTGTAAATCTGCTGATTCTAGAAGCCTTATATGGCACATTTTACCATAAGTTATATTGACACCTTTGTTTACGTGCCATTACTTTTTGCCATCTGATAATTTACCATTCTAATTTCTCACCTTTGTAGCGCAACTGTATTCTTGTAAAGAATTAAATCCATAACTTCTACCTAAGTTACCTGTATCTATTGTCAGTT